>NW_023493663.1:920000-1170000 GCF_013265735.2 Oncorhynchus mykiss
CACACACAAAATGTATTGAGCGTTTCTAAAGCAAGTCAGTGCATTTCTCTGTCTGGTCCACAGACAGGTCTGGATGGACAGTGTATCAGTGTGTAGCAGTGGGGGGGGGAAATTTCACCTTCCTCAGACCAACCTCTCCCAGACCCACCTACCCAGGACCTAGACCCACCTCCCCCTGCAGCAGATATTACAGCAGGGGATGCTCCAGCCAGTCTCAGTTGGTTCTGAAGAGAGAAGTCGATGTTGTACCACTCTGCTGTCCTGTCCACCGGCTTGGGAGGCATCACCAGGTTGGGGTTCTCACGTACATCTAGGACCTAGAACACACACAGAGGAGAGAACACTTACAACCTAGAACATCTAAAACCTAGAACAGAACATCTAGAACATTTTGAACCTAGAACACAGGGTAGAATGTCTAGAACCTAGAACACAGGGCAAAACACCTAGAACATTTAGAGCCTAGAACACAGGGCAGAACATCTAGAATCTAGAACAGAGGATAGTGTGTACCTCTAGGTCGACGAGGAAGTGGATGGCTTCAGGAAGAGTCACCAGACGATTCTTATTCAGAACCAACTTCTTCAGCTTCCCACACCTACACAACAACAACAACAACAAGTTGATCCACTACACAGCAGGTACGGTCCAAATCATCAAAACATGTCACAAAATGGCATCATGAAATACCGGCTGGGAAGCATGCGGACGCCTTAAGTGTGTGTCTACCTACAGAGTCCCTCAGGTATGACGTGAGGTACCCACCTACAGAGTCCCTCGGGTATGACGTGAGGTACCCACCTACAGAGTCCCTCGGGTATGACGTGAGGTACCCACCTACAGAGTCCCTCGGGTATGACGTGAGGTACCCACCTACAGAGTCCCTCGGGTATGACGTGAGGTACCCACCTACAGAGTCCCTCGGGTATGACGTGAGGTACCCACCTACAGAGTCCCTCGGGTATGACGTGAGGTACCCACCTACAGAGTCCCTCGGGTATGACGTGAGGTACCCACCTACGGAGTCCCTCGGGTATGACGTGAGGTACCCACCTACAGAGTCCCTCGGGTATGACGTGAGGTACCCACCTACAGAGTCCCTCGGGTATGACGTGAGGTACCCACCTACAGAGTCCCTCAGGTATGAGGTGATGTACCCACCTACAGAGTCCCTCGGGTATGACGTGAGGTACCCACCTACAGAGTCCCTCAGGTATGACGTGAGGTACCCACCTACAGAGTCCCTCGGGTATGACGTGAGGTACCCACCTACAGAGTCCCTCAGGTATGACGTGAGGTACCCACCTACAGAGTCCCTCGGGTATGACGTGAGGTACCCACCTACAGAGTCCCTCGGGTATGACGTGAGGTACCCACCTACAGAGTCCCTCGGGTATTAGTTCCAGGTTGTTGTTAGCAGCCATGAACTCCTGCAGACTGGATAACTTCCCCACGCCAGACGGAACTCCATCGAAGTCCAGCTTGTTACTGTTCACATAAAGCTTCTTCAACTTCCCCAGCTTACAGATAGCAGACTGGAGAGAGACAGAGACAGAGGGTGCAGTTTAAGTCCAAACCTGTTTGACGTCTACGAGCAGTGTTGTTGGACCCATCTGCAGCCCCTGAACTCACCCTCAAAGATGAGGTCAGAATGCTGCTCTACCCAGATGAGCTACTGTCCCCAACAGATCAGATGACCTACTGTCCCCAACAGATCAGATTACCTACTGTCACCAACAGATCAGATGACCTACTGTCCCCAACAGATCAGATGACCTACTGTCCCCAACAGATCAGATTACCTACTGTCCCCAACAGATCAGATGACCTACTGTCCCCAACAGATCAGATTACCTACTGTCCCCAACAGATCAGATGACCTACTGTCACCAACAGATCAGATGACCTACTGTCACCAACAGATCAGATGACCTACTGTCCCCAACAGATCAGATGACCTACTGTCACCAACAGATCAGATGACCTACTGTCCCCAACAGATCAGATGACCTACTGTCCCCAACAGATCAGATGACCTACTGTCCCCAACAGATCAGATGACCTACTGTCCCCAACAGATCAGATGACCTACTGTCCCCAACAGATCAGATGACCTACTGTCCCCAACAGATCCAGGTCTATCCAGATGACCTACTGTCACCAACAGATCAGATGCCCTACTGTCCCCAACAGATCAGATGACCTACTGTCACCAACAGATCCAGGTCTACCCAGATTAGCTACTGTCCCCAACAGATCAGATGACCTACTGTCCCCAACAGATCAGATGACCTACTGTCCCCAACAGATCAGATGACCTACTGTCCCCAACAGATCAGATGACCTACTGTCCCCAACAGATCAGATGACCTACTGTCCCCAACAGATCAGATGACCTACTGTCCCCAACAGATCAGATGACCTACTGTCACCAACAGATCAGATGACCTACTGTCACCAACAGATCCAGGTCTACCCAGATGACCTACTGTCACCAACAGATCAGATGACCTACTGTCCCCAACAGATCCAGGTCTACCCAGATGACCTACTGTCCCCAACAGATCCAGGTCTACCCAGATGACCTACTGTCCCCAACAGATCCAGGTCTATCCAGATGACCTACTGTCACCAACAGATCAGATGACCTACTGTCCCCAACAGATCAGATGACCTACTGTCCCCAACAGATCAGGGTCTACCCAGATGACCTACTGTCCCCAACCGATCCAGGTCTACCCAGATGAGCTACTGTCCCCAACCGATCCAGGTCTACCCAGATGAGCTACTGTCCCCAACCGATCCAGGTCTATCCAGATGACCTACTGTCCCCAACAGATCAGATGACCTACTGTCCCCAACAGATCAGATGACCTACTGTCCCCAACAGATCCAGGTCTATCCAGATGACCTACTGTCCCCAACAGATCAGATGCCCTACTGTCCCCAACAGATCAGATGACCTACTGTCACCAACAGATCCAGGTCTACCCAGATTAGCTACTGTCCCCAACAGATCAGATGACCTACTGTCACCAACAGATCAGATGACCTACTGTCCCCAACAGATCAGATGACCTACTGTCCCCAACAGATCAGATGACCTACTGTCACCAACAGATCAGATGACCTACTGTCACCAACAGATCAGATGACCTACTGTCACCAACAGATCCAGGTCTACCCAGATGACCTACTGTCACCAACAGATCCAGGTCTATCCAGATGACCTACTGTCACCAACAGATCCAGGTCTACCCAGATGACCTACTGTCCCCAACAGATCAGATGAGCTACTGTCCAACAGATCCAGGTCTATCCAGATGACCTACTGTCACCAACAGATCCAGGTCTACCCAGATGACCTACTGTCCCCAACAGATCAAGGTCTACCCAGATGACCTACTGTCCCCAACAGATCAGGAAAACAACCTCACACTCAACGTCAACAAAACTAAGGAGATGATTGTGGACTTCAGGAAACAGCAGAGGGAACACCCCCCTATCCACATCGATGGAACAGTAGTGGAGAGGGTAGCAAGTTTTAAGTTCCTCGGCATACACATCACAGACAAACTGAATTGGTCCACTCACACAGACAGCATCGTGAAGAAGGCGCAGCAGCGCCTCTTCAACCTCAGGAGGCTGAAGAAATTCGGCTTGTCACCAAAAGCACTCACAAACTTCTACAGATGCACAATCGAGAGCATCCTGGCGGGCTGTATCACCGCCTGGTATGGCAACTGCACCGCCCTCAACCGTAAGGCTCTCCAGAGGGTAGTGAGGTCTGCACAACGCATCACCGGGGGCAAACTACCTGCCCTCCAGGACACCTACACCACCCGATGTCACAGGAAGGCCATAAAGATCATCAAGGACATCAACCACCCGAGCCACTGCCTGTTCACCCCGCTATCATCCAGAAGGCGAGGTCAGTACAGGTGCATCAAAGCTGGGACCGAGAGACTGAAAAACAGCTTCTATCTCAAGGCCATCAGACTGTTAAACAGCCACCACTAACACTGAGTGGCTGCTGCCAACACACTGACACTGACTCAACTCCAGCCACTTTAATAATGGGAATTGATGGGAAATGATGTAAATATATCACTAGCCACTTTAAACAATGCTACCTTATATAAATGTTACTTACCCTACATTATTCATCTCATACGCATACGGATATACTGTACTCTATAGCATCGACGGTATCCTTATGTAATACATGTATCACTAGCCACTTTATACTATACTATGCCACTTTGTTTACATACTCATCTCATTTGTACATACTGTACCCGATACCATCTACTGTATCTTGCCTATGCTGCTCTGTACCATCACTCATTCATATATCCTTATGTACATATTCTTTATCCCCTTACACTGTGTACAAGACAGTAGTTTTGGAATTGTTAGTTAGATTACTGGTTATTACTGCATTGTCGGAACTAGAAGCACAAGCATTTCGCTACACTCGCATTAACATCTGCTAACCATGTGTATGTGACAAATAAAATTTGATTTGATTTGATTTGATTTGAGATCCAGGTCTACCCAGATGACCTACTGTCCCTAACAGATCAAGGTCTACCCAGATGACCTACTGTCACCAACAGATCCAGGTCTACCCAGATGACCTACTGTCCCCAACAGATCCAGGTCTACCCAGATGACCTACTGTCCCCAACAGATCCAGGTCTACCCAGATGACCTACTGTCACCAACAGATCCAGGTCTATCCAGATGACCTACTGTCACCAACAGATCAGATGCCCTACTGTCCCCAACAGATCCAGGTCTATCCAGATGACCTACTGTCACCAACAGATCAGATGACCTACTGTCCCCAACAGATCCAGGTCTACCCAGATGACCTACTGTCCCCAACAGATCCAGGTCTACCCAGATGACCTACTGTCCCCAACAGATCCAGGTCTACCCAGATGACCTACTGTCACCAACAGATCAGATGCCCTACTGTCCCCAACAGATCCAGGTCTATCCAGATGACCTACTGTCCCCAACAGATCAGATGACCTACTGTCCCCAACAGATCAGATGACCTACTGTCCCCAACAGATCAGGGTCTACCCAGATGAGCTACTGTCCCCAACCGATCCAGGTCTACCCAGATGAGCTACTGTCCCCAACCGATCCAGGTCTACCCAGATGAGCTACTGTCCCCAACCGATCCAGGTCTACCCAGATGAGCTACTGTCACCAACAGATCCAGGTCTACCCAGATGAGCTACTGTCACCAACAGATCCAGGTCTACCCACATGACCTACTGTCCCCAATAGATCCAGGTCTACCCAGATTACCTACTGTCACCAATAGATCAGATGACCTACTGTCACCAACAGATCAAGGTCTACATGTCCAACTACCTGGGACAGGAAATACCATGGTTGAACGTGTCCAACTACCTGGGACAGGAAACACCACGGTTGAACATGTCCAACTACCTGGGACAGGAAACACCATGGTTGTCCTGGGACAACCAGTGCCTCTAAAATTGATTAAAATGGGGTGGTGGAAACTGATCTGCACTTCCTAACCTCCTGCCAAATACCTCCTGCCAAATACCTCCTGCCAAATACATGACCATATTAGAGACACACGATTACACAGACACAAAGAATTAGAAAACAAATCCAACATTGATAAACTCCCATATCTGTTAGGTCAAATACCACAAATGCGCCGTCACAGCAGCACGATGTGTGGCCCGTTGCCATGAGAACAGGGAAACCAGTGGAGAACAAACAACATTGTAAATACAACCCATAATTATCTGTTCATTTATCTTCCCCCACTATTCATACTACAACTATTTTCACATTGCTAAAACACTGTACAAAGCTGATTATATAAACCTTGAAAAGTCTATCTTATGGAAAACCTGTTCTGAGTGTTATGTTTATATAGCAGGGCGTGCATCAGGGGGGTTATAACATGTTAGAAAGGGTCGTACCATAGCTAAGTACAAGGGATTATAATGTGTATTAGGGTGTTATAATGTCAGAGAGAGACAGAGAGAGAGAGAGAGAGAGAGAGATGTTCTTACAGGCAGTGATGTGAGTTGGTTCCTGCTGAGGTTGAGTGTCTCTAGCTGAGTCCATTGGTCGATGCAGAGGGAGAGCTCTGAGATCTGATTGGAGGAGAGGTTGAGACGCTTCAGACTGCTCAGCGTATAGAGACACTCAGGAACCCGACTCAGGTCGTTGAAGGACAGGTCCACGTCTAAGGAGAGACCACATAAAGGACATTCATTTCCTGACTTTAGTCTTGGCTTGGGTGTGGTTACCTGCCAGGTGTGTGTGTGTGTGTTACCTGCCAGGTGTGTGTGTGTGTGTGTGTGTGTGTTACCTGCCAGGTGTGTGTGTGTGTGTGTGTGTGTGTGTGTGTGTGTGTGTGTGTGTGTGTGTGTTACCTGCCAGGTGTGTGTGTGTGTGTGTTACCTGCCAGGTGTGTGTGTGTGTACCTGCCAGGTGTGTGTGTGTGTGTGTGTGTTACCTGCCAGGTGTGTGTGTGTGTGTGTTACCTGCCAGGTGTGTGTGTGTGTGTGTGTGTGTGTTACCTGCCAGGTGTGTGTGTGTGTGTGTGTGTTACCTGCCAGGTGTGTGTGTGTGTGTTACCTGCCAGGTGTGTGTGTGTGTGTGTTACCTGCCAGGTGTGTGTGTGTGTGTGTTACCTGCCAGGTGTGTGTGTGTGTGTGTGTGTGTGTGTGTGTGTGTGTGTGTGTGTGTGTGTGTGTTACCTGCCAAGTAAGTGTGTGTGTGTGTGTGTGTGTTACCTGCCAAGTAAGTGTGTGTGTGTGTGTGTGTTACCTGCCAGGTGTGTGTGTGTTACCTGCCAGGTGTGTGTGTGTGTGTGTGTGTTACCTGCCAGGTGTGTGTGTGTGTGTGTGTGTGTGTGTGTGTGTGTGTGTGTGTGTGTGTGTGTGTGTGTGTGTGTGTGTGTGTGTGTGTGTGTTACCTGCCAAGTGTGTGTGTGTGTGTGTTACCTGCCAAGTGTGTGTGTGTGTGTTACCTGCCAGGTGTGTGTGTGTGTGTGTTACCTGCCAGGTGTGTGTGTGTGTGTTACCTGCCAGGTGTACCAGTCCCTCCAGACTGGTAGGCATGTTGCTCTGGGTTCTCTGGGTGCTCCTCAGGTGGAGAGTCTGGAGGGCCACCATGGCTGGCAGCTGGCTGCTCACACACAGGAGGACTTAGAAAGCTTCGTACCATAGCTGGGCGTGCATCAGGGGGTTATAATGTGTATTAAGGTGTTATAAACCTTCATATTATAGCTGGGCGTGCATCAGGGGGTTATAAACCTTCATATTATAGCTGGGCGTGCATCAGGGGGTTATAAACCTTCATATTATAGCTGGGCGTGCATCAGGGGGTTATAAAGTGTATTAAGGTGTTATAATGTGTTATAATGCTTGGTACCATAGCTGGGCGTGCATTCTTCAGATGGTTATAATGTGTTATAATGCTTGGTACCATAGCTGGGCGTGCATTCAAATCAAATCAAATGTATTTATATAGCCCTTCGTACATCAGCTGATATCTCAAAGTGCTGTACAGAAACCCAGCCTAAAACCCCAAACAGCAAGCAATGCAGGTGTAGAAGCACGCTTATAATGTGTTATAATGCTTCGTACCGTAGCTGGGCGTGCATCAGGGGATTGTTGTTTAGGATGAGGGTCTGCAGGTGGACGAGGCGTCTCATCTGAGGGGGGAGGCTGTCCAGCTTGTTGTCACTCAGGTCCAGGTACAGCAGGTCAGTCAGGTTGATGAACAACTGGTTAGGGATGGCATCGATGCTGGGAGGAGGAGGAGGGTCGGTATTAGGTTATAAGGCAGGTTGATGAACAACTGTTTAGGGACGGCATCGATGCTGGGAGGAGGAGGGTCGGTATTAGGTTATAAGGCAGGTTAATGAACAACTGGTTAGGGACGGCATCGATGCTGGGAGGAGGAGGAGGGTCGGTATTAGGTTATAAGGCAGGTTGATGAACAACTGGTTAGGGACGGCATCGATGCTGGGAGGAGGAGGAGGAGGGTCGGTATTAGGTTATAAGGCAGGTTGATAAACAACTGGTTAGGGACGGCATCGATGCTGGGAGGAGGAGGAGGGTCGGTATTAGGTTATAAGGCAGGTTGATGAACAACTGGTTAGGGATGGCATCGATGCTGGGAGGAGGAGGAGGGGGGGTCGGTATTAGGTTATAAGGCAGGTTGATAAACAACTGGTTAGGGATGGCATCGATGCTGGGAGGAGGAGGGTCGGTATTAGGTTATAAGGCAGGTTGATGAACAACTGGTTAGGGATGGCATCGATGCTGGGAGGAGGAGGGTCGGTATTAGGTTATAAGGCAGGTTGATAAACAACTGGTTAGGGACGGCATCGATGCTGGGAGGAGGAGGGTTGGTATTAGGTTATAAGGCAGGTTGATAAACAACTGGTTAGGGATGGCATCGATGCTGGGAGGAGGAGGAGGGTCGGTATTAGGTTATAAGGCAGGTTGATAAACAACTGGTTAGGGATGGCATCGATGCTGGGAGGAGGAGGAGGGTCGGTATTAGGTTATAAGGCAGGTTGATAAACAACTGGTTAGGGACGGCATCGATGCTGGGAGGAGGAGGAGGGTCGGTATTAGGTTATAAGGCAGGTTGATGAACAACTGGTTAGGGATGGCATCGATGCTGGGAGGAGGAGGAGGGTCGGTATTAGGTTATAAGGCAGGTTGATAAACAACTGGTTAGGGACGGCATCGATGCTGGGAGGAGGAGGAGAATAATCTATGATACGGTGCCTTCGGAAAGTATTCAGACCCCTTGACTTTTTTCACGTTACAGACTTATTTTCAAATGAATTAAATTGTTTTTTTCCACCTAATCGATCTACACACAATACCCCATAATGACAAAAGCAAAAACTGGTTTTTATTCATGTTTGCTAATTTTTACAAATAAAAACACTGAAATATCACATATACATAGGTATTCTGACCCTTTACTCAGTACTTTGTTGAAGCACCTTTGGCAGCGATTACAGCCTCAAGTCTTCTTGGGTATGGTTCTACAAGCTTGGCACACCTGTATTTGGGGAGTTTCTCCCATTCTTCTCTGCAGATCCTCTCAAGCTCTGTCAGGTTGGATGGGGAGCATTGCTGCACAGATATTTTCAGGTCTCTCCAGAGATGTTCGATCGGGTTCAAGTTTGGGCTCTGGCTGGGCCACTCAAGGACATTCAGAGACTTGTCTCGAAGCCACTCCTTTGTTGTCTTGGCTGTGTGCTTAGGGTCGTTGTCCTGTTGGAAGGTGAACCTTCGACCCCAGTCTGAGGTCTGGAGCAGGTTTACATCAAGATCTCTTTGTACTTTTCTCCGTTTATCTTTCCCTCCACCCTGACTAGTCTCCCAGTCCCTGCTGCTGAAAAACATCCTAACAGCATGATGCTGCCACCACCATGCTTCACTGTAAGGATGGTGCCAGGTTTCCTCCAGACGTGACGCTTGACATTCAGGCCAAAGAGAATCCAGTTGTAGAAACATCTCAAAGATGATCAACGGAAACAGGAAGCACTTGAGCTTCATTTCCCGTCTCATAGCAAAGAGTCTGAATACTTATGTAAAGAAGGTATTTCATTTCTAAAAACCTGTATTCACTTTGTCCTTATAGGGCATTGTGACGTCATTATAGGGTATTGTGATGTCATTATAGGGTATTGTGATGTCATTATAGGGTATTGTGATGTCATTATAGGGTATTGTGTGTAAGAGAAAATAATATTTAATCAATTTTAAAATAAGGCTGTAACGTAACAAAATGTGGAAAAAGTCAAAGGGTCTGAATACTTTCTGAAGGCACTGTATGTATGATATTTATTATTATTTATTTATATTCTGTTATAGCTTAAGTTATAAGGCCTGTTAGTGACCTGTTATAACATAATATAAGAGGTTCTACCTGTTGTGGCTGAGGTTGTTATTAGAGGTTATAAGGCCTGTTAGTCACCTGCTAGAGGTTATAAGGCCTGTTAGTCGCCTGTTATTAGAGGTTATAAGGCCTGTTAGTCACCTGTTATAACATATTATAAGAGGTTCTACCTGTTGTGGCTGAGGTTGTTAGTAGAGGTTATAAGGCCTGTTAGTCACCTGCTAGAGGTTATAAGGCCTGTTAGTCGCCTGTTAGTAGAGGTTATAAGGCCTGTTAGTCACCTGCTAGAGGTTATAAGGCCTGTTAGTCGCCTGTTAGTAGAGGTTATAAGGCCTGTTACTGACCTGTTATAACATATTATAAGAGGTTCTACCTGTTGTGGCTGAGGTTGTTATTAGAGGTTATAAGGCCTGTTAGTCACCTGCTAGAGGTTATAAGGCCTGTTAGTGACCTGCTAGAGGTTATAAGGCCTGTTAGTCGCCTGTTAGTAGAGGTTATAAGGCCTGTTAGTCACCTGCTAGAGGTTATAAGGCCTGTTAGTCGCCTGTTATTAGAGGTTATAAGAGGTTCTACCTGTTGTGGCTGAGGTTGAGCACCAGCATGTTCTTGGAGTTCTCCAGGTCTCGGGGGATCTCAGTCAGCTGGTTGAAGCTCAGGTCCTGGAGAACACAGAATAACATAGAACATCAGTAGAACATCAGTAGATTCACATAGAACATCAGTAGAATGTTGAATAACATACAAAACAGATCATGAACAGACTGTTCTATGATTAATGGGCAATTACCACAGACTTTATCTGGAGAGAGATGGAGACAGAAGAATATCTCGAAAGAAAGAAAGAGATGGAGACAGAAGGATATCTGGAAAGAAAGAGAGAGATGGAGAGAAGGATATCGCGAAAGAAAGAGAGATGGAGACAGAAGGATATCTGGAAAGAAAGAGAGAGATGGAGAGAAGAATATCTGGAAAGAAAGAGAGATGGAGAGAAGGATATCTCGAAAGAAAGAAAGAGATGGAGAGAAGGATATCTCGAAAGAGAGACACACAGACAGACAGCTCTCCTCACCAGGACTGAGGTCGTCCAGACAGACAGACACAGACAGACAGACAGATCTCCTCACCAGGACTGAGAGGTCATCCAGCTGAAAGATGTCATCAGGAACTCCAGAGTTCTTCAGGTTGTTGGCCCGGGCAACCACCGCCTTAAATACATGAAACAAAGTTGACCTTTCCACACCTGAACCCATCTCAGAAAGCGAGAGTGTGTGTGTGTGTGTGTGTGTATAGTTACCCTGAGGTTCGGCAGGCTGGACAGTTCTCCATGTAGAGTAGTCAGGCTGTTGTGACTCACAGACAGATGTTCCTGAGGACAGATCGACAGTACAGAGTTCATACACACAGAGGCGCACACACGCACACTGAGGCACACACACACACACACACACACACACACTGAGGCGCACACACACACACACAACGTTGAGGAACTAATCATTCTCAATAGATATAAAAACAGACTTCATTTACTTGCTGATTGAGGTGAGGAAAACCTTCTCATTAGTGGTGGAGAGTTGAGCCAAATCAGAAGAACTATCAGATCCCAAAACGGACACATTTATAAACCTGCTTCTATGTGTAATCAGGGCCAGGTAGTATATAGGTCTACTTCCATGTGTAATCAGGTAGTCTATAGGTCTACTTCTATGTGTAATCAGGTAGTCTATAGGTCTACTTCTATGTGTAATCAGGTAGTCTATAGGTCTACTTCTATGTGTAATCAGGTAGTATATAGGTCTACTTCTATGTGTAATCAGGTAGTCTATAGGTCTACTTCTATGTGTAATCAGGTAGTCTATAGGTCTACTTCAAATCAAATCAAATCATCAAATCAAATTTTATTCTATGTGTAATCAGGGCCAGGTAGTCTATAGGTCTACTTCTATGTGTAATCAGGTAGTCTATAGGTCTACTTCCATGTGTAATCAGGGCCAGGTAGTCTATAGGTCTACTTCTATGTGTAATCAGGTAGTCTATAGGTCTACTTCTATGTGTCATCAGGTAGTCTATAGGTCTACTTCCATGTGTAATCAGGTAGTCTATAGGTCTACTTCCATGTGTAATCAGGTAGTCTATAGGTCTACTTCCATGTGTAATCAGGTAGTCTATAGGTCTACTTCCATGTGTAATCAGGGCCAGGTAGTCTATAGGTCTACTTCCATGTGTAATCAGGTAGTCTATAGGTCTACTTCCATGTGTAATCAGGTAGTCTATAGGTCTACTTCCATGTGTAATCAGGTAGTCTATAGGTCTACTTCCATGTGTAATCAGGTAGTCTATAGGTCTACTTCCATGTGTAATCAGGTAGTCTATAGGTCTACTTCTATGTGTAATCAACACATTGACAACTCGTAAATGGAGTGAAATAAACCAACAAGTGTAGCCTAGGATGGATGTGCTCTCTGCAAACAACGTGTACGTACACTCCGACAGCGAGAACCGCAAACGACTGGAGTAGTAATATACTGAATGCATTAACAGAAATGGTAACAAAACAAACATTATAGACGAGAAATGTTGGTAACAAAACAAACATTATAGACGAGAAATGTTGGTAACAAAACAAACATTATAGACGAGAAATGTTGGTAACAAAACAAACATTATAGACGAGAAATGTTGGTAACAAAACAAACATTATAGACGAGAAATGTTGGTAACAAAACAAACATTATAGACGAGAAATGTTGGTAACAAAACAAACATTATAGACGAGAAATGTTGGTAACAAAACAAACATTATAGACGAGAAATGTTGGTAACAAAACAAACATTATAGAAGAGAAATGTTGGTAACAAAACAAACATTATAGAAGAGAAATGTTGGTAACAAAACAAACATTATAGACGAGAAATGTTGGTAACAAAACAAACATTATAGACGAGAAATGTTGGTAACAAAACAAACATTATAGACGAGAAATGTTGGTAACAAAACAAACATTATAGACGAGAAATGTTGGTAACAAAACAAACATTATAGACGAGAAATGTTGGTAACAAAACAAACATTATAGACGAGAAATGTTGGTAACAAAACAAACATTATAGAAGAGAAATGTTGGTAACAAAACAAACATTATAGAAGAGAAATGTTGGTAACAAAACAAACATTATAGACGAGAAATGTTGGTAACAAAACAAACATTATAGACGAGAAATGTTGGTAACAAAACAAACATTATAGAAGAGAAATGTTGGTAACAAAACAAACATTATAGACAAGAAATGTTGGTAACAAAACAAACATTATAGAAGAGAAATGTTGGTAACAAAACAAACATTATAGAAGAGAAATGTTGGTAACAAAACAAACATTATAGACAAGAAATGTTGGTAACAAAACAAACATTATAGACAAGAAATGTTGGTAACAAAACAAACATTATAGACAAGAAATGTTGGTAACAAAACAAACATTATAGACAAGAAATGTTGGTAACAAAACAAACATTATAGAAGAGAAATGTTGGTAACAAAACAAACATTATAGAAGAGAAATGTTGGTAACAAAACAAACATTATAGAAGAGAAATGTTGGTAACAAAACAAACATTATAGACGAGAAATGTTGGTAACAAAACAAACAGAAGATAAATGGTAATTAACAGTAAATGTACTGCTGGCAGCCTCAGCAATGGATTAGTCCCCTGAGACAGGCAACAATCAACACATGCCATAAAAAATATTTAGTAACTGCTCAACTAACAAATGGTCAGTGGACCAACAGCCTATGGACCAGTGGACTAAATGGGGTCGACACCACAGTCTGTACTCACCAGTTTCTGCAGTGCAGCCACCTCCTCTGGCAGATAACACAGGCCTGTCCTGTTGAGTTTCAGCCATCTCAGACTGCTCATAGACTTCACATGCTCAGGGAAGTAACCTCCCTGGGGGGCGGGGGGGAGGAAGAGAGAGACTGTTGATTTCACTTTTGTATATTATCTACCTCACTTTCTTTGGCAATGTTAACATGTTTCCCATGCCAATAAAGCCCCTTGAATTGAATCGAGAGAGAGAGGAAGAGAGCGAGAGAGGAAGAGGGGAAAAGGAAGCGAGGGGAAGAGAGCGAGAGAGGGGAAGAGGAAGAGAGCGAGAGAGGGGAAGAGGAAGAGAGAGGAAGAGAGAGTGAGAGAGGGGAAGAGGAAGAGAGAGGAAGAGCGAGAAACACAGACAGGGTTAGGGGCCAACCCACTACAGTGCTAGCCTGTCCCAGCTGTGCTTGGGCTCTTGCTAACCCCACTGCTGTCATTGTCAACACTAGGTCTATGTCAGGTTAACAACAGGCCAGACAGACTGGTACTCAACACTAGGTCTACGTCAGGTTAACAACAGACTGGGACTCAACACTAGGTCTATCTCAGGTTAACAACAGACTGGGACTCAACACTAGGTCTATGTCAGGTTAACAACAGACTGGGACTCAACACTAGGTCTATGTCAGGTTAACAACAGACTGGGACTCAACACTAGGTCTATGTCAGGTTAACAGACTGGGACTCAACACTAGGTCTATGTCAGGTTAACAACAGAATGGGACTCAACACTAGGTCTACATCAGGTTACCAACAGGCCAGACAGACTGGGACTCAACACTAGGTCTACGTCAGGTTAACAACAGGCCAGACAGACTGGGACTCAACACTAGGTCTATATCAGGTTAACAACAGACTGGGACTCAACACTAGGTCTATGTCAGGTTAACAACAGGCTGGGACTCAACACTAGGTCTATGTCAGGTTAACAACAGACTGGGTGGGACTCAACACTAGGTCTATGTCAGGTTAACAACAGACTGGGACTCAACACTAGGTCTACATCAGGTTACCAACAGGCCAGACTGACTGGGACTCAACATTAGGTCTATGTCAGGTTAACAACAGGCTGGGACTCAACACTAGGTCTACGTCAGGTTAACAACAGGCCAGACAGACTGGGACTCAACACTAGGTCTATGTCAGGTTAACAACAGGCCAGACAGACTGGTACTCAACACTAGGACTATGTCAGGTTAACAACAGGCCAGACAGACTGGGACTCAACACTAGGGCTATGTCAGGTTAACAACAGACAGGGACTCAACACTAGGTCTACGTCAGGTTAACAACAGGCCAGACAGACTGGGACTCAACACTAGGTCTATGTCAGGTTAACAACAGACTGGGACTCAACACTAGGTCTATGTCAGGTTAACAACAGACTGGGACTCAACACTAGGTCTATGTCAGGTTAACAACAGACTGGGACTCAACACTAGGTCTATGTCAGGTTAACAGACTGGGACTCAACACTAGGTCTATGTCAGGTTAACAACAGAATGGGACTCAACACTAGGTCTACATCAGGTTACCAACAGGCCAGACAGACTGGGACTCAACACTAGGTCTACGTCAGGTTAACAACAGGCTGGGACTCAACACTAGGTCTACGTCAGGTTAACAACAGGCCAGACAGACAGGGACTCAACACTAGGTCTATATCAGGTTAACAACAGACTGGGACTCAACACTAGGTCTATGTCAGGTTAACAACAGGCCAGACAGACTGGTACTCAACACTAGGACTATGTCAGGTTAACAACAGGCCAGACAGACTGGGACTCAACACTAGGTCTACATCAGGTTAACAACAGACTGGGACTCAACACTAGGTCTACGTCAGGTTAACAACAGACTGGGACTCAACACTAGGTCTATGTCAGGTTAACAACAGACTGGGACTCAACACTAGGTCTATGTCAGGTTAACAACAGACTGGGACTCAACACTAGGTCTACGTCAGGTTAACAACAGACTGGGACTCAACACTAGGTCTATGTCAGGTTAACAACAGACTGGGACTCAACACTAGGTCTATGCCAGGTTAACAACAGGCCAGACAGACTGGGACTCAACACTAGGTCTACGTCAGGTTAACAACAGACTGGGACTCAACACTAGGTCTATGTCAGGTTAACAACAGCACAGATCTGGGACAGACTAAACCCTAAAGAGTCAGCAGAAGCACTAAGTCTGGCAACTTAAAGAGACCCAACTACATCACAGTATTATTTTGTCATTGAGGAGACGCTCTTTATCCACAGTAACTTGACAATTAGGGTTAAGTGCCTTGCTCAAGGGCATGTCGACATAACTGTTTTTAACCTCGTCGGCTCCGGGGATTTAAACCAGTGACCTTTCGGTTACTGGGCCAACGCTCTGGACAGCTCTAGGCTATCTGCCGCCCCGATTATCAGCAGAAAATCATGAAGTGTTGTTTGTAGAAAGAGAAGCCAAGAATAACATGAGTGAGGACGTTTGAATAGTATGACATCACAACACATGCTCAGAGCCTGGTGATGTCATCTTCCCCCTGGGTGACACATGGGAGGTGGGGGGGGGGGAACCTAAACTAGACAAGCAGAAATACTTCTCAGCTGTGTTGCCTGACCATGTTAACTTAAACATCTACCGGGACAGATACATAAATAATAAGCAGTATCTGCTTCACACAGCTAGTTAGCTACAGTCCGACCAGTCCCACAGCTAGTTAGCTACAGTCCGACCAGTCCCACAGCTAGTTAGCTACAGTCCGACCAGTCCCACAGCTAGTTAGCTACAGTCCGACCAGTCCCACAGCTAGTTAGCTACAGTCCGACCAGTCCCACAGCTAGTTAGCTACAGTCCGACCAGTCCCACAACTAGTTAGCTACAGTCCGACCAGTCCCACAGCTAGTTAGCTACAGTCCGACCAGTCCCACAGCTAGTTAGCTACAGTCCCACCAGTCCCACAGCTAGTTAGCTACAGTCCGACCAGTCACACAGCTAGTTAGCTACAGTCCCACCAGTCCCACAACTAGTTAGCTACAGTCCGACCAGTCCCACAGCTAGTTAGCTACAGTCCGACCAGTCCCACAGCTAGTTAGCTACAGTCCGACCAGTCACACAGCTAGTTAGCTACAGTCCCAAAGCTAGTTAGCTACAGTCCCAAAGCTAGTTAGCTACAGTCCCACAGCTAGTTAGCTACAGTCCCACAGCTAGTTAGCTACAGTCCCAAAGCTAGTTAGCTACAGTCCCACAGCTAGTTAGCTACAGTCCCACAGCTAGTTAGCTACAGTCCCACAGCTAGTTAGCTACAGTCCCACAGCTAGTTAGCTACAATCCCACAGCTAGTTAGCTACAATCCCACAGCTAGTTAGCTAGTCCCACAGCTAGTTAGCTACAGTCACACAGCTAGTTAGCTACAGTCTGACCAGTCCCACAGCTAGTTAGCTAGTCCCACAGCTAGTTAGCTACAGTCACACAGCTAGTTAGCTACAGTCACACAGCTGGCTAACGCCCTGGTAGTGTTCCTGTTTTGGTTAGCACGTCGTTAGCTACCAGGCTGCTAACTAACTGCCTGTCGTTTACCTGTCACGAATAATGGTCCGGAAAGGTAAAATATAACCGTGTTTATTGTTATTGTTGTCTTACTTTGAAGTCGTTTCCAGATAGGTCTACCCCCCGGATAAAAGGAAGGACTCCGGTGGCAGCCATTTGTGCTTCGGGAAACCGTCCGTCCGTCGCTGCCGAGTCTCTGTTGGTGTTTGGTTTATCAGGCGGAGCGGAGACACTGGTTACCACAGCCACAAAGTCAGAAACAGCTCCTTTATCTTCTTAAAATTGGATTTTAAACCTTACTCACACTGGGAATCTTACGCCTAAGATTATTAAATTAAGGCATATTTTTGTTTTCATTAATTTTTGCGATTATAGCCAACTATGTGGCAGTGGTAACTTGACTTTGTGGGTGTGGTAATTAGTGGAAACCCTGGTGAAGGATCCTGCTTTTGTCAAATGAACGTAATATTTGACTTTTCGCAGCAGGTTTAGGAAAATTAAGTTAAGGAAAAGGGTTAGCTAAAATGAGAAACATTTGACAGAACAGCTGCTGGGACCGGAAACACCCTGGCGGCCTGGGAACGGAACAGCCCTCCGGGGGAGGTGCGCCCGGTTCAACCATAGAAACTTGACTAACGCGCTGAAGTCAATCAATCAGTAATGACGTGGTCACGATCAAAGATATTCTAGTTTCACCTATTCCTCTCTGCTATGATCTAATCAATAAAAACACCCATTTCCATTCCATTTAATTAGTTTTTACACAGGTCCTTCCTACTGTAACTTAGTAAATATTCATCAACACAAGGGAGATATTTTAGAGGCACTCGTCAGACAGAATACAGGACACCAAATTGCTGGGAACAGTGATTTCATATAAACATCCAAAAATACCAGTATTAATCTCACCTTTCTCCCGTCTGGCTCCTCCCAGCTGGTACTTGGATTTACAATTCTATTCTTTACGCCAGTGTTACATATTGGGGACAAATTACCATTCAAATCCATTATTTTATTTCTCTGTAAAATATTGATCTATTCTCCATGTCATATAAATGCAGTTTCTCTGTCAGAGGTGAGAGACAGGCAGACTGAACCCGGTCCCACTCCACTCCTGGCCCAAATGAACCCTGGTTTAACACCTCTAGAAGCTGACCTCTGGTCCGTTTGGGATCCCCTCCTGATGTTTAGGGTTAAGGGGCGAGTTGAAGGTAAACTGATTCTAGTTCTGTGTTTATATCAACAACATCCACCGCTGAGCTTCCTGGTCACATCAGAGTTCAGAGGTCAGGGACAAGGTCACACGGGGGTCAGAGCATCTCCATGGCAGCAGTGGGATCAGGGGTTAAAGGTCAGCGCTGAGGACAGGTGACACGTGTGTGTCCAGGCATGTGACAGATGCCACAGGTACGGGGCTTCCTGGTAGCGGGGGGTTTGGTGGTGGGGGGGGCTCCTCCTCCCCCAGTCTCCCTCCCCCTCTTCCCCCAGTCTCCCCCTCCAGAACCTGAACCTGGTAGAGACACAGACAGAGGTAAGCAATGGGGGGTGGGTGTATGTGTCTGCATGTGTGTGTTACAGTGGGTGTGTGTGTTACAGTGCGTGTGTGTTACAGTGTGTGCGTGTGTTACAGTGTGTGTGTGTTACAGTGTGTGTGTGTTATAGTGTGTGTGTGTGTTACAGTGTGTGTGTGTTATAGTGTGTGTGTGTTATAGTGTGTGTGTGTGTGTGTGTTATAGTGTGTGTGTGTGTTACAGTGTGTGTGTGTGTTACAGCGTGTGTGTGTTATAGTGTGTGTGTGTTACAGTGTGTGTGTGTGTTATAGTGTGTGTGTTACAGAGTGTGTGTGTGTTACAGTGTGTGTGTGTGTGTGTTACAGTGTGTGTGTGTTACAGTGTGTGTGTTACAGTGTGTGTGTGTTACAGTGTGTGTGTGTGTGTGTGTGTGTGTGTGTGTGTGTTATAGTGTGTGTGTGTTACAGTTTGTGTGTGTTACAGTGTGTGTGTGTGTTACAGTGTGTGTGTGTGTGTTACAGTGTGTGTGATAGTGTGTGTGTGTTATAGTGTGTGTGTGTGTGTGTTACAGTGTGTGTGTGTTACAGTGTGTGTGTGTTACAGCGTGTGTGTGTGTTACAGTGTGTGTGTGTGTTACAGTGTGTGTGTGTTACAGTGTGTGTGTGTGTGTGTGTGTATTACAGCGTGTGTGTGTGTTACAGTGTGTGTGTGTGTGTGTGTGTGTTACAGTGTGTGTGTGTGTGTGTGTTACAGTGTGTGTGTGTGTGTGTGTGTTACAGTGTGTGTGTTACAGAGTGTGTGTGTGTGTGTGTGTATGTTACAGTGTGTGTGTTACAGCGTGTGTTTTGTTACCTGGTGGTGGGATGTTCTCGTCAGCCCAGAGGAAGAATCCACACTGTTGATCTCTGGGCTTCTCACAGGTATGGAACACTCTTCCTTTATTATGTCCTTCCTTCTGCACTGTCCTCTGAACCGCTGGCTCACTGCAGTTACAAACCACCTCCCCCACGGAGCTCCTGGGGGGCTGCTGTGGCCTGCTGGGTGGCGCCCCCTGGGGGCCTGGAAGGTAAACGTTAGTGTCGGGCTGGTCGGTCCACAGGAAGAAGTTACAGCCTCCAGAGGAACACTTATAGAACTGTCTGCCCTGGTTAGGACCGTCTTTCCTCACGGTGAGGAGGACCGCCTCCGACCCACAGTTACACACTGTGGCGTCACCACCTCTGGGGTCAGGGGGTGGGGCCTGGGGGTCAGGGCGAGGGTGGGGGGGCCAGGACGAGGAGGGGGGGTTGGGGGCTTGGGGAGACAGGGGGTCCGGTCTGGGGGCTGGGCGAGGTCTAGGCTGATTGGTTGCAGTGTCTCCCCTTCCTCCTCCTCTTCCTCCCCCAGCTGCTCCTCTTCCTCCCCCAGCTGCTCCTACTCCTCTTCCTCCCCCAGCTCCCCCTCTTCCTCCTACAGCTCCTCCTACTCCTCCCGCCACCCCCCCTCCACCCATTCTGAGGTATTTGAGGTTGAGCACCTCCCTCAGTGTCTCGTCACACCCTCCGATGCAGCCCACAAACTCCAGCGGCATCATGGGAGGGAGGCTGCCTCGTCGGAACTTCAACTTTAACCTGCAGAGGAAGAGACAGGAGGAGTCATGTAGAGTAGTCTTTATTACACCCAGGGGGCAGTCCATCGATAGGTTATTAAATATCAGAGGAGACAGTAGTCTGTCCCAGTCCATTGATAGGTTATTAAATATCAGAGGAGACAGTAGTCTGTCCCAGTCCATTGGGGATCGATAGTTTATTAAATATCAGAGGAGACAGTAGTCTGTCCCAGTCCATTGATAGGTTATTAAATATCAGAGGAGACAGTAGTCTGTCCCAGTCCATTGATAGTTTATTAAATATCAGAGGAGACAGTAGTCTGTCCCAGTCCATTGATAGGTTATTAAATATCAGAGGATACAGTAGTCTGTCCCAGTCCATTGATAGGTTATTAAATATCAGAGGAGACAGTAGTCTGTCCCAGTCCATTGATAGGTTATTAAATATCAGAGGAGACAGTAGTCTGTCCCAGTCCATTGATAGGTTATTAAATATCAGAGGAGACAGTAGTCTGTCCCAGTCCATTGGGGATCGATAGTTTATTAAATATCAGAGGAGACAGTAGTCTGTCCCAGTCCATTGATAGGTTATTAAATATCAGAGGAGACAGTAGTCTGTCCCAGTCCGTTGATAGGTTATTAAATATCAGAGGAGACAGTAGTCTGTCCCAGTCCATTGATAGGTTATTAAATATCAGAGGAGACAGTAGTCTGTCCCAGTCCATTGGGGATTGATAGTTTATTAAATATCAGAGGAGACAGTAGTCTGTCCCAGTCCATCAATAGGTTATTAAATATCAGAGGAGACAGTAGTCTGTCCCAGTCCATTGATAGGTTATTAAATATCAGAGGAGACAGTAGTCTGTCCCAGTCCATTGATAGGTTATTAAATATCAGAGGATACAGTAGTCTGTCCCAGTCCATTGATAGGTTATTAAATATCAGAGGAGACAGTAGTCTGTCCCAGTCCATTGGGGATCGATAGTTTATTAAATATCAGAGGAGACAGTAGTCTGTCCCAGTCCATTGATAGGTTATTAAATATCAGAGGAGACAGTAGTCTGTCCCAGTCCATTGATAGGTTATTAAATATCAGAGGAGACAGTAGTCTGTCCCAGTCCGTTGATAGGTTATTAAATATCAGAGGAGACAGTAGTCTGTCCCAGTCCATTGATAGGTTATTAAATATCAGAGGAGACAGTAGTCTGTCCCAGTCCATTGGGGATTGATAGTTTATTAAATATCAGAGGAGACAGTAGTCTGTCCCAGTCCATTGATAGGTTATTAAATATCAGAGGAGACAGTAGTCTGTCCCAGTCCATTGATAGGTTATTAAATATCAGAGGAGACAGTAGTCTGTCCCAGTCCATTGATAGGTTATTAAATATCAGAGGAGACAGTAGTCTGTCCCAGTCCATTGATAGGTTATTAAATATCAGAGGATACAGTAGTCTGTCCCAGTCCATTGATAGGTTATTAAATATCAGAGGAGACAGTAGTCTGTCCCAGTCCATCGATAGGTTATTAAATATCAGAGGAGACAGTAGTCTGTCCCAGTCCATCGATAGGTTATTAAATATCAGAGGAGACAGTAGTCTGTCCCAGTCCATTGATAGGTTATTAAATATCAGAGGAGACAGTAGTCTGTCCCAGTCCATCAATAGGTTATTAAATATCAGAGGAGACAGTAGTCTGTCCCAGTCCATTGGGGATTGATAGTTTATTAAATATCAGAGGAGACAGTAGTCTGTCCCAGTCCATTGATAGGTTTTTAAATATCAGAGGAGACAGTAGTCTGTCCCAGTCCATCGATAGGTTATTAAATATCAGAGGAGACAGTAGTCTGTCCCAGTCCATTGATAGGTTATTAAATATCAGAGGAGACAGTAGTCTGTCCCAGTCCATCAATAGGTTATTAAATATCAGAGGAGACAGTAGTCTGTCCCAGTCCATTGATAGGTTATTACATATCAGAGGAGACAGTAGTCTGTCCCAGTCCATTGATAGGTTATTAAATATCAGAGGAGACAGTAGTCTGTCCCAGTCCATTGATAGGTTATTAAATATCAGAGGAGACAGTAGTCTGTCCCAGTCCATCGATAGGTTATTAAATATCAGAGGAGACAGTAGTCTGTCCCAGTCCATCAATAGGTTATTAAATATCAGAGGAGACAGTAGTCTGTCCCAGTCCATTGATAGGTTATTAAATATCAGAGGAGACAGTAGTCTGTCCCAGTCCATTGATAGGTTATTAAATATCAGAGGATACAGTAGTCTGTCCCAGTCCATTGATAGGTTATTAAATATCAGAGGATACAGTAGTCTGTCCCAGTCCATTGATAGGTTATTAAATATCAGAGGAGACAGTAGTCTGTCCCAGTCCATCGATAGGTTATTAAATATCAGAGGAGACAGTAGTCTGTCCCAGTCCATCGATAGGTTATTAAATATCAGAGGAGACAGTAGTCTGTCCCAGTCCATTGATAGGTTATTAAATATCAGAGGAGACAGTAGTCTGTCCCAGTCCATCAATAGATTATTAAATATCAGAGGAGACAGTAGTCTGTCCCAGTCCATTGGGGATTGATAGTTTATTAAATATCAGAGGAGACAGTAGTCTGTCCCAGTCCATTGATAGGTTTTTAAATATCAGAGGAGACAGTAGTCTGTCCCAGTCCATCGATAGGTTATTAAATATCAGAGGAGACAGTAGTCTGTCCCAGTCCATTGATAGGTTATTAAATATCAGAGGAGACAGTAGTCTGTCCCAGTCCATCAATAGGTTATTAAATATCAGAGGAGACAGTAGTCTGTCCCAGTCCATTGATAGGTTATTACATATCAGAGGAGACAGTAGTCTGTCCCAGTCCATTGATAGGTTATTAAATATCAGAGGAGACAGTAGTCTGTCCCAGTCCATTGATAGGTTATTAAATATCAGAGGATACAGTAGTCTGTCCCAGTCCATTGATAGGTTATTAAATATCAGAGGAGACAGTAGTCTGTCCCAGTCCATTGATAGGTTATTAAATATCAGAGGAGACAGTAGTCTGTCCCAGTCCATCGATAGGTTATTAAATATCAGAGGAGACAGTAGTCTGTCCCAGTCCATCAATAGGTTATTAAATATCAGAGGAGACAGTAGTCTGTCCCAGTCCATTGATAGGTTATTAAATATCAGAGGAGACAGTAGTCTGTCCCAGTCCATTGATAGGTTATTAAATATCAGAGGAGACAGTAGTCTGTCCCAGTCCATTGATAGGTTATTAAATATCAGAGGAGACAGTAGTCTGTCCCAGTCCATCAATAGGTTATTAAATATCAGAGGAGACAGTAGTCTGTCCCAGTCCATTGATAGGTTATTAAATATCAGAGGATACAGTAGTCTGTCCCAGTCCATTGATAGGTTATTAAATATCAGAGGAGACAGTAGTCTGTCCCAGTCCATTGATAGGTTATTAAATATCAGAGGAGACAGTAGTCTGTCCCAGTCCATCAATAGGTTATTAAATATCAGAGGAGACAGTAGTCTGTCCCAGTCCATTGATAGGTTATTAAATATCAGAGGAGACAGTAGTCTGTCCCAGTCCATTGATAGGTTATTAAATATCAGAGGAGACAGTAGTCTGTCCCAGTCCATTGATAGGTTATTACATATCAGAGGAGACAGTAGTCTGTCCCAGTCCATTGGGGATCGATAGTTTATTAAATATCAGAGGAGACAGTAGTCTGTCCCAGTCCATTGATAGGTTATTAAATATCAGAGGAGACAGTAGTCTGTCCCAGTCCATCGATAGGTTATTAAATATCAGAGGAGACAGTAGTCTGTCCCAGTCCATCAATAGGTTATTAAATATCAGAGGAGACAGTAGTCTGTCCCAGTCCATTGATAGGTTATTAAATATCAGAGGAGACAGTAGTCTGTCCCAGTCCATTGATAGGTTATTAAATATCAGAGGAGACAGTAGTCTGTCCCAGTCCATTGATAGGTTATTAAATATCAGAGGAGACAGTAGTCTGTCCCAGTCCATCAATAGGTTATTAAATATCAGAGGAGACAGTAGTCTGTCCCAGTCCATTGATAGGTTATTAAATATCAGAGGAGACAGTAGTCTGTCCCAGTCCATTGATAGGTTATTAAATATCAGAGGATACAGTAGTCTGTCCCAGTCCATTGATAGGTTATTAAATATCAGAGGAGACAGTAGTCTGTCCCAGTCCATCAATAGGTTATTAAATATCAGAGGAGACAGTAGTCTGTCCCAGTCCATTGATAGGTTATTAAATATCAGAGGAGACAGTAGTCTGTCCCAGTCCATTGATAGGTTATTAAATATCAGAGGAGACAGTAGTCTGTCCCAGTCCATTGATAGGTTATTACATATCAGAGGAGACAGTAGTCTGTCCCAGTCCATTGGGGATCGATAGTTTATTAAATATCAGAGGAGACAGTAGTCTGTCCCAGTCCATCAATAGGTTATTAAATATCAGAGGAGACAGTAGTCTGTCCCAGTCCATTGATAGGTTATTAAATATCAGAGGAGACAGTAGTCTGTCCCAGTCCATTGATAGGTTATTAAATATCAGAGGAGACAGTAGTCTGTCCCAGTCCATCGATAGGTTATTAAATATCAGAGGAGACAGTAGTCTGTCCCAGTCCATTGATAGGTTATTAAATATCAGAGGAGACAGTAGTCTGTCACCCATTCCATCTCAAATATTACCACCCATCCCCCCTCAAATATTACAACCCACCCCCCCTCAAATATTATCACCCATCCCCCCTCAAATATTACAACCCATCCCCCCTCAAATATGACCACCCATCCCCCCTCAAATATTACCACCCATCCCCCCTCAAATATTACAACCCATCCCCCCTCAAATATTACCACCCATCCCCCCTCAAATATTACCACCCATCCCCCCTCAAATATTACAACCCATCCCCCCTCAAATATTACCACCCATCTCCCCTCAAATATTACAACCCATCCCCCCTCAAATATTACCACCCATCCCATCTCAAATATTACAACCCATCCCCCCTCAAATATGACCACCCATCCCCCCTCAAATATTACCACCCATCCCCCCTCAAATATTACCACCCATCCCCCCTCAAATATTACCACCCATCCCCCCTCAAATATTACAACCCATCCCCCCTCAAATATGACCACCCCTCCCCCCTCAAATATTACAACCCATCCCACCTCAAATATGACCACCCCTCCCCCCTCAGCTCAGCTATGACCACCCCTCCCCCCTCAAATATTACCACCCATCCCCCCTCAAATATTACAACCCATCCCCCCTCAAATATGACCACCCCTCCCCCCTCAAATATTACAACCCATCCCACCTCAAATATGACCACCCCTCCCCCCTCAGCTCAGCTATGACCACCCATCCCATCTCAAATATTACCACCCATCCCCCCTCAAATATGACCACCCCTCCCCCTCAGCTCAGCTATGACCACCCATCCCCCCTCAAATATGACCACCCCTCCCCCCTCAAATATGACCACCCATCCCCCCTCAAATATGACCACCCATCCCCCCTCAAATATGACCACCCATCCCCCCTCAAATATGACCACCCATCCCATCTCAAATATTACCACCCCTCCCCCTCAACAATGACCACCCCTCCCCCCTCAACAATGACCACCCCTCCCCCCTCAGCTCAAGCGACTTGATGTTAGACAGGTCATTTGCTGAATCTGGCATTAGCACTGGAGAATGGCAGTGGGACAGTTTTTACATGACGGAAACAAACGCCTCCGTAGCGCCAGCAGATGGATTAAATGAACCATCTGTAACAGACGGCCCTGAATGTTAGAATGGGTTAAATGAACCATCTGTAACAGACGGCCCTGAATGTTAGAATGGATTAAATGAACCATCTGTAACAGACGGCCCTGAATGTTAGAATGGATTAAATGAACCATCTGTAACAGACGGCCCTGAATGTTAGAATGGACTAAATTAACCATCTGTAATAGACGGCCCTGAATGTTAGAATGGATTAAATGAACCATCTGTAACAGACAGCCCTGAATGTTAGAATGGATTAAATTAACCATCTGTAACAGACGGCCCTGAATGTTAGAATGGGATAAATGAACCATCTGTAACAGACGGCCCTGAATGTTAGAATGGGTTAAATGAACCATCTGTAACAGACGGCCCTGAATGTTAGAATGGGTTAAATGAACCATATGTAACAGACGGCCCTGAATGTTAGAATGGATTAAATGAACCATCTGTAACAGAAGGCCCTGAACGTTAGAATGGACTAAATTAACCATCTGTAACAGACGGTCATCAGGGCCTCGTCCACTCTGAAACTGGAGAGATTCCTCAGATTGGCTTCAAAACTCAGTTTGCTATCAAGGACAATACCAAGATATCTGTACTGATGTCTCCATCAGGACTCTTTGATGTGGCTGGTTTATATCACTGTCTCCACTACCATCAGGGCGGGCAGGCAGACAAGCAGGCAGACAGACAGACAGGTATAACAGACAGACAGACAGACAGGTATAACAGACAGACAGACAGACAGACAGGTATGACAGACAGACAGACAGACAGACAGGTATAACAGACAGACAGACCGATACCTACATGTGAACGGGGCGAGGCTGACAGGTGGGACAGACAGACAGGTATAACAGACAGACAGGTATGACAGACAGGTATAACAGACAGACAGACCGATACCTACATGTGAACGGGGCGAGGCTGACAGGTGGGACAGACAGACTCGTCTCTGTTGACCTCTAACACCGTGTCCGGAAACCACACGGAACACTTGCATTCTGGGTAACCAACGCAGGCCAGGTACTTCCTGTTAGAGAGAGAGGATTGGAAGATATTGAATAGCAGAGAAGCAGACTACGAGTGTATACCCTCCAAGACGTTGGGTAAAATGTTGTGAAAGTGGTCAAAATGTCCGTTTGGAAAAGTTCAGAGAAAAAGTTGTTGAGGAAGAACAACAGAACGAATCTTCCTTCCCCAAAACAGAACGAACCTTCCTTCACAACAACAAAACGAACCGTACTTCCTCCACAACAACAAAACAAACCTTCCTTCCTCCACAACAACAAAACAAACCTTCTTTCACAACAACCAAACAAACCTTCTTTCACAACAACAAAACAAACCTTCCTTCATAACAACAAAACAGACCTTCCTTCATAACAACAAAACAAACCTTCCTTCCTTCCTTCACAACAACAAAACAGACCTTCCTTCATAACAACAAAACAGACCTTCCTTCATAACAACAAAACAAACCTTCCTTCACAACAACCAAACAAACCTTCTTTCACAACAACAAAACAAACCTTCCTTCCTTCCTTCACAACAACAAAACAGACCTTCCTTCATAACAACAAAACAGACCTTCCTTCATAACAACAGAACGAACAATCCTTCCTTCAAAAAAACAAAACAAACTTTCCTTCACAACAACAGAACCAACCTTCCTTCCTTCCTTCACAACAACAAAACGAACCTTCCTTCCTTCCTTCACAACAACAAAACGAACCGTCCTTCCTTCACAACAACAGAACGAACCTTCCTTCACAACAACAAAACGAACCGTACTTCCTCCACAACAACAAAACTAACCTTCCTTCCTTCACAACAACAAAACGAACTGTCCTTCCTTCACAACAACAAAATGAACCTTCCTTCCTTCCTTCACAACAACAAAACAAACCTTCCTTCACAACAACAAAACAAACCTTCCTTCACAACAACAAAACGGACCTTCCTTCCTTCACAACAACCAAACAAACCTTCTTTCACAACAACCAAACAAACCTTCTTTCACAACAACAAAACAAACCTTCCTTCCTTCACAACAACAAAACAGACCTTCCTTCATAACAACAAAACAGACCTTCCTTCATAACAACAGAACGAACAATCCTTCCTTCAAAACAACAAAACAAACTTTCCTTCACAACAGAACCAACCTTCCTTCACAACAAAACTAACCTTCCTTCACAACAAAACTAACCTTCCTTCCTTCACAACAACAAAACAGTCCTTCCTTCACAACAACAAAACAAACCTTCACAACAGAACCAATCTTTCTTCACAACAGAACCAACCTTCCTTCACAACAACAGAACCAACCTTCCTTCACAACAACAAAACAAACCTTCCTTCACAACAGAACCAACCTTCCTTCACAACAGAACCAACCTTCCTTCACAACAACAGAACCAACCTTCCTTCCTTCCTTCCTTCACAACAACAAAACAAACCTTCCTTCCTTCCTTCACAACAACAAAACGAACCGTCCTTCCTTCACAACAACAGAACTAACCGTACTTCCTCCACAACAACAAAACAAACCTTCCTTCCTTCACAACAACAGAACAAACCTTCCTTCCGCAAAACAGAACGAACCTTCCTTCACAACAACAAAACGAACCGTACTTCCTTCACAACAACAAAACTAACCTTCCTTCCTTCACAACAACAAAACTAACCTTCCTTCCTTCACAACAACAAAACAAACCTTCCTTCACGACAACAAAACGAACCTTCCTTCCTTCACAACAACCAAACAAACCTTCTTTCACAACAACCAAACAAACCTTTCACAACAACAAAACAAACCTTCCTTCCTTCACAACAACAAAACAGACCTTCCTTCATAACAACAGAACGAACAATCCTTCCTTCAAAACAAACTTTCCTTCACAACAGAACCAACCTTCCTTCACAACAAAACTAACCTTCCTTCACAACAAAAATAACCTTCCTTCCTTCCTTCACAACAACAAAACAGTCCTTCCTTCACAACAACAAAACAAACCTTCACAACAGAACCAACCTTTCTTCACAACAGAACCAACCTTCCTTCACAACAACAGAACCAACCTTCCTTCACAACAACAAAACAAACCTTCCTTCACAACAGAACCAACCTTCCTTCACAACAGAACCAACCTTCCTTCCCAACAGAACCAACCGTCCTTCACAACAACAAAACCTACCTTCCTTCACAACAGAACCAACCTTCCTTCCCAACAGAACCAACCTTCCTTCCCAGCAGAACCAACCTTCCTTCCCAACAGAACCAACCTTCCTTCCCAACAGAACCAACCTTCCTTCCCAACAGAACCAACCTTCCTTCCCAACAGAACCAACCTTCCTTCCCAACAGAACCAACCTTCCGTCCCAACAGAACCAACCTTCCGTCACAACAGAACCAACTTTCCTTCACAACAGAACCAACCTTCCTTCCCAACAGAACCAACCTTCCGTCCCAACAGAACCAACCTTCCGTCCCAACAGAACCAACCTTCCGTCCCAACAGAACCAACCTTCCTTCCCAACAGAACCAACCTTCCTTCATAAAATTTGTCTCCCCCAGTCTCCACCCTTCCCCAATCTCCTCCGTCCCCCAGTCTCATCCCTCCCCCCAGTCTCCACCCTTCCCCAATCTCCCCCGTCTCATCCCTTCCCCTAGTGTCCTCGTCTAATCTGTGTCCCCCGTCTCACCCGTTCCCCTCCTTCCTCCTCCGCAGCACCATGTCCCGCCCACACTGAGGACATTTCCTGACTGGGAGGGGCATTTCCATATCCTGCTGCTCTGATTCGCTGAACTCCTGGGCAGCGCCCAGATAGATAGACAGAGCCTCGTCCAACCTGAGAGACGACAAGAAACAACACATTACAACTGCTGTGTGTCTGTATGTATACACTGTGTGTGTGTGTGTATATACACTGTATGCGTGTGTGTGTGTGTGTGTGTGTGTTTCACCTCTTGGCTTTCTTAACAGACTCTACGAAGACCGTCTTGTATTTTTGAATGTGGTGTCTCAACACGCTCTGTTTGTCCTTCCTCCCCTCCGATACCAGCTTCAGGTCCGCCTCCAGCTCCGCCCGCAGGTGTGGCTTAGACATCTCATACCCCATGGAGTTATAACCTACAGACACACATTCACATCGGAGTCATTTAGCAGACTCTCTTATCCAAAGCCACTACAGCAGTGAGTCATTTAGCAGACTCTCTGATCCAGAGACACTACAGTAGGGAGTCATTTAGCAGACTCTCTGATCCAGAGACACTTACAGTAGGGAGTCATTTAGCAGACTCTCTTATCCAAAGCCACTACAGCAGTGAGTCATTTAGCAGACTCTCTGATCCAGAGCCACTTACAGTAGGGCGTCATTTAGCAGACTCTCTTATCCAGAGGCACTACAGTAGTGAGTCATTTAGCAGACTCTCTGATCCAAAGCCACTACAGTAGTGAGTCATTTAGCAGACTCTCTGATCCAGAGCCACTTACAGTAGGGCGTCATTTAGCAGACTCTCTTATCCAGATGCACTACAGTAGTGAGTCATTTAGCAGACTCTCTGATCCAGAGACACTACAGTAGTGAGTCATTTAGCAGACTCTCTGATCCAGAGGCACTACAGTAGTGAGTCATTTAGCAGACTCTCTGATCCAGAGGCACTACAGTAGTGAGTCATTTAGCAGACTCTCTGATCCAGAGACACTACAGTAGTGAGTCATTTAGCAGACTCTCTGATCCAGAGCCACTACAGTAGGGAGTCATTTAGCAGACTCTCTGACCCAGAGACACTACAGTAGTGAGTCATTTAGCAGACTCTCTGATCCAGAGCCACTACAGTAGGGAGTCATTTAGCAGACTCTCTGATCCAGAGACACTACAGTAGTGAGTCATTTAGCAGACTCTCTGATCCAGAGACACTTACAGTAGGGAGTCATTTAGCAGACTCTCTCATCCAGAGACACTATAGTAGTGAGTCATTTAGTAGACTCTCTAATCCAAAGACACTTACAGTAGGGAGTCATTCGTACCTACCCTCCACCAGTCCCCCTTCCCTACCCTCCACCAGTCCCTTCCCCCCATACCTACCCTCCACCAATCCCCCTTCCCTACACTCCACCAGTCCCTTCCCCCCAGTACATACCTACCCTCCTCCACCAGTCCCCCGTACCTACCCTCTACCAGTCCCTTCCCCCTCGTACCTACCCTCCACCAGCCCCCCCCCCCCCCCCCACCCTCCACCAGTCCCCCGTACCTACCCTCCACCAGTCCCTTCCCTCCGTACCTACCCTCTACCCCCCTTCCGCACTGTACCTACCCTCCATCAGTCCCTTCCCCCCCGTACCTACCCTCCACCCCCCCATCAACCCCGTACCTACCCTCCACCAGTCCCTCGTACCTACCCTCCACCAGTCCCTTCCCCCCGTACCTACCCTCCACCCCCCATCAACCCCGTACCTACCCTCCACCAGTCCCTTCCCCCTGTACCTATCCTCCACCAGTCCCTTCCCCCGTACCTACCCTCCACCAGTCCCTTCCCCCCGTACCTACCCTCCACCAGTCCCTTCCCCCTGTACCTACCCTCCACCTGTCCCTTCCCCCTGTACCTACCCTCCACCCCCCATCCCCCTGGTACCTACCCTCCACCAGTCCCTTCCCACCATACCTACCCTCCACCAGTCCCTTCTCCCCCGTACCTACCCTCCACCAGTCCCTTCTCCCCCGTACCTACCCTCCACCAGTCCCTTCCCCCGTACCTACCCTCTACCCCCCTTCCGCACTGTACCTACCCTCCACCAGTCCCTTCCCCCCCGTACCTACCCTCCACCCCCCATCAACCCCGTACCTACCCTCCACCAGTCCCTTCCCCCACTATCTACCCTCAACCAGTCCTTTCCCCCACTATCTACCCTCCACCAGTCCCTTCCCCCGTACCTACTCTCCAACAGTCCCTTCCCCCCCGTACCTACCCTCCACCCCCCCATCCCCCCGTACCTACCCTCCACCAGTCCCTTCCCCCCCGTACCTATCCTCTACCCCCCCATCCCCCCGTACCTACCCTCCACCAGTCCCCCGTACCTACCCTCCACCAGTCCCTTCCCCCCGTACCTACCCTCTACCCCCCTTCCGCACTGTCCCTACCCTCCACCAGTCCCTTCCCCCCGTACCTACCCTCCATGAGTCCCTTCCCCCCATACCTACCCTCCACCCCCCATCAACCCCGTACCTACCCTCCACCAGTCCCTTCCCCCTGTACCTACCCTCCACCAGTCCCTTCCCCTGTACCTACCCTCCACCAGTCCCTTCCCCCCGTACCTACCCTCCACCAGTCCCTTCCCCCCGTACCTACCCTCCACCAGTCCCTTCCCCCCGTACCTACCCTCCACCAGTCCCTTCTCCCCCGTACCTACCCTCCACCAGTCCCTTCCCCCGTACCTACCCTCTACCCCCCTTCCGCACTGTACCTACCCTCCACCAGTCCCTTCCCCCCCGTACCTACCCTCCACCCCCCATCAACCCCGTACCTACCCTCCACCGGTCCCTTCCCCCACTATCTACCCTCAACCAGTCCTTTCCCCCACTATCTACCCTCCACCAGTCCCTTCCCCCGTACCTACTCTCCAACAGTCCCTTCCCCCCCGTACCTACCCTCCACCCCCCATCAACCCCGTACCTACCCTCCAACAGTCCCTTCCCCCCGTACCTACCCTCCACCAGTCCCTTCCCCCACTATCTACCCTCAACCAGTCCTTTCCCCCACTATCTACACTCCACCAGTCCCTTCCCCCGTACCTACTCTCCAACAGTCCCTTCCCCCCCGTACCTACCCTCCACCCCCCTTCAACCCCGTACCTACCCTCCAACAGTCCCTTCCCCCTGTACCTACCCTCCAACAGTCCCTTTCCCCACTATCTACCCTCAACCAGTCCTTTCCCCCACTATCTACCCTCCACCAGTCCCTTCCCCCGTACCTACTCTCCACACCCACCGCTTTCCCCCCGTACCTACCCTCCACCCCCCATCAACCCCGTACCTACCCTCCAACAGTCCCTTCCCCCCGTACCTACCCTCCACCAGTCCCTTCCCCCACTATCTACCCTCCACCAGTCCCATCCCCTCGTACCTACCCTCCACCAGTCCCATCCCCTCGTACCTACCCTCCACCCCCCTTCAACCCCGTACCTACCCTCCAACAGTCCCTTCCCCCTGTACCTACCCTCCAACAGTCCATTTCCCCACTATCTACCCTCAACCAGTCCTTTCCCCCACTATCTACCCTCCACCAGTCCCTTCCCCCGTACCTACTCTCCACACCCACCGCTTTCCCCCCGTACCTACCCTCCACCCCCCATCAACCCCGTACCTACCCTCCAACAGTCCCTTCCCCCCGTACCTACCCTCCACCAGTCCCTTCCCCCACTATCTACCCTCCACCAGTCCCATCCCCTCGTACCTACCCTCCACCAGTCCCATCCCCTCGTACCTACCCTCCACACCCACCCCTTTCCCCCCGTACCTACCCTCCACCAGTCCCCCGTACCTACCCCCCACCAGTCCCCGGACATACCCTCCACCAGTCCCCTGTACCTACCCTATACCCCCTTTCCCCCCAGTACCTACCCTCCACCAGTCCCATCCCCAGTTCTCCTGGTAGAAACCTCTGATCAGCTGTTAGTCCCACGTACATACGGCTCTTTATGGTCTCAATGTGATCTGCGTGGGTGGCATCCGTACCTGTTAAAACACACTGCAGTTAACCACTAACAAACACACTGCAGTTAACCACTAACACACTGCAGTTAACCACTAACAAACACATTGCAGTTAACCACTAACATACTGCAGTTAACCACTAACACACTGCAGTTAACCACTAACACACTGCAGTTAACCACGAACAAACACACTGCAGTTAACCACTAACAAACACACAGCAGTTAACCACTAACAAACACACTGCAGTTAACCACTAACACACTGCAGTTAACCACAAACACACTGCAGTTAACCACAAACACACTGCAGTTAACCACTAACAAAACACACTGCAGTTAACCACTAACACAACACACTGCAGTTAACCACTAACACACTGCAGTTAACCACTAACACACTGCAGTTAACCACTAACTAACACACTGCAGTTAACCACTAACAAACACACTGCAGTTAACCACTAACAAACACACTGCAGTTAACCACTAACAAACACACTGCAGTTAACCACTAACACACAGCAGTTAACCACTAACAAACACACAGCAGTTAACCACTAACACACAGCAGTTAACCACTAACAAACACACTGCAGTTAACCACTAACACACTGCAGTTAAACACTAACACACTGCAGTTAACCACTAACATACTGCAGTTAACCACTAACAAACACACTGCAGTTAACCACTAACAAACACACTGCAGTTAACCACTAACACACTGCAGTTAAACACTAACACACTGCAGTTAACCACTAACACACTGCAGTTAACCACTAACAAACACACTGCAGTTAACCACTAACACACTGCAGTTAACCACTAACACACACACTGCAGTTAACCACTAACAAACACACTGCAGTTAACCACTAACAAACACACTGCAGTTAACCACTAACACACTGCAGTTAACCACTAACACACTGCAGTTAACCACTAACACACTACAGTTAACCACTAACACACTACAGTTAACCACTAACAAAACACACTGCAGTTAACCACTAACACACTGCAGTTAACCACTAACACACTGCAGTTAACCACTAACACACTGCAGTTAACCACTAACACACTGCAGTTAACCACTATCACACTGCAGTTAACCGCTAACAAACACACTGCAGTTAACCACTAACACACCGCAGTTAACCACTAACAAACACACTGCAGTTAACCACTAACAAACACACTGCAGTTAACCACTAACAAACACACTGCAGTTAACCACTAACACACTGCAGTTAACCACTAACACACTGCAGTTAACCACTAACAAAACACACTGCAGTTAACCACTAACATACTGCAGTTAACCACTAACAAACACACTGCAGTTAACCACTAACACACTGCAGTTAACCACTAACAAAACACACTGCAGTTAACCACTCACAAAACACACTGCAGTTAACCACTAACACACTGCAGTTAACCACTAACACACTGCAGTTAACCACTAACAAACACACTGCAGTTAACCACTAACAAACACACTGCAGTTAACCACTAACAAACACACTGCAGTTAACCACTAACAAACACACTGCAGTTAACCACTAACATACTGCAGTTAACCACTAACAAACACACTGCAGTTAACCACTAACACACTGCAGTTAACCACTAACAAACACACTGCAGTTAACCACTAACAAACACACTGCAGTTAACCACTAACAAACACACTGCAGTTAACCACTAACAAACACACTGCAGTTAACCACTAACACACTGCAGTTAACCACTAACACACTGCAGTTAACCACTAACAAACACACTGCAGTTAACCACTAACAAACACACTGCAGTTAACCACTAACAAACACACTGCAGTTAACCACTAACACACTGCAGTTAACCACTAACAAAACACACTGCAGTTAACCACAAACACACTGCAGTTAACCACTAACACACTGCAGTTAACCACTAACAAAACACACTGCAGTTAACCACAAACACACTGCAGTTAACCACTAACACACTGCAGTTAACCACTCACAAAACACACTGCAGTTAACCACTAACACACTGCAGTTAATCACTAACACACTGCAGTTAACCACTAACAAACACACTGCAGTTAACCACTAACAAAACACACTGCAGTTAACCACTAACACACTTCACTGCAGTTAACCACAAACGCACTGCAGTTAACCACTAACACACTGCAGTTAACCACTAACACACTGCAGTTAACCACTAACACACTGCAGTTAACCACTAACACACTGCAGTTAACCACTAACAAAACACACTGCAGTTAACCACTAACACACTGCAGTTAAACACTAACACACTGCAGTTAACCACTAACATACTGCAGTTAACCACTAACAAACACACTGCAGTTAACCACTAACAAACACACTGCAGTTAACCACTAACAAAACACACTGCAGTTAACCACTAACAAACACACTGCAGTTAACCACTCACAAAACACACTGCAGTTAACCACTAACAAAACACACTGCAGTTAACCACTAACAAACACACTGCAGTTAACCACTAACACACTGCAGTTAACCACTAACACACTGCAGTTAACCACTAACACACTGCAGTTAACCACTAACACACTGCAGTTAACCACTAACACACACACTGCAGTTAACCACTAACAAACACACTGCAGTTAACCACTAACAAACACACTGCAGTTAACCACTAACACACTGCAGTTAACCACTAACACACTGCAGTTAACCACTAACACACACACTGCAGTTAACCACTAACAAACACACTGCAGTTAACCACTAACAAACACACTGCAGTTAACCACTAACACACTGCAGTTAACCACTAACACACTACAGTTAACCACTAACAAAACACACTGCAGTTAACCACTAACACACTGCAGTTAACCACTAACACACTGCAGTTAACCACTAACACACTGCAGTTAACCACTAACACACTGCAGTTAACCACTAACACACTGCAGTTAACCACTAACAAACACACTGCAGTTAACCACTAACAAACACACTGCAGTTAACCACTAACAAACACACTGCAGTTAACCACTAACAAACACACTGCAGTTAACCACTAACACACACACTGCAGTTAACCACTAACACACTGCAGTTAACCACTAACACACTGCAGTTAACCACTAACAAAACACACTGCAGTTAACCACTAACATACTGCAGTTAACCACTAACAAACACACTGCAGTTAACCACTAACACACTGCAGTTAACCACTAACACACTGCAGTTAACCACTAACAAACACACTGCAGTTAACCACTAACAAACACACTGCAGTTAACCACTAACACACTGCAGTTAACCACTAACAAACACACTGCAGTTAACCACTAACACACTGCAGTAAACCACTAACACACTGCAGTTAACCACTAACACACTGCAGTTAACCACTAACACACTGCAGTTAACCACTAACAAAACACACTGCAGTTAACCACTAACAAAACACACTGCAGTTAACCACTAACACACTGCAGTTAACCACTAACACACTGCAGTTAACCACTAACAAAACACACTGCAGTTAACCACTAACAAACACACTGCAGTTAACCACTAACAAAACACACTGCAGTTAACCACTAACACACTGCAGTTAACCACTAACACACTGCAGTTAACCACTAACATACTGCAGTTAACCACTAACACACCGCAGTTAACCACTAACATACTGCAGTTAACCACTAACAAACACACTTCAGTTAACCACTAACACACTGCAGTTAACCACTAACAAACACACTGCAGTTAACCACTAACAAACACACTGCAGTTAACCACTAACAAACACACTGCAGTTAACCACTAACATACTGCAGTTAACCACTAACAAACACACTTCAGTTAACCACTAACACACTGCAGTTAACCACTAACAAACACACTGCAGTTAACCACTAACAAACACACTGCAGTTAACCACTAACAAACACACTGCAGTTAACCACTAACAAACACACTGCAGTTAACCACTAACACACTGCAGTTAACCACTAACACACTGCAGTTAACCACTAACAAACACACTGCAGTTAACCACTAACAAACACACTGCAGTTAACCACTAACAAACACACTGCAGTTAACCACTAACAAACACACTGCAGTTAACCACTAACACACTGCAGTTAACCACTAACACACTGCAGTTAACCACTAACACACTGCAGTTAACCACTAACAAAACACACTGCAGTTAACCACAAACACACTGCAGTTAACCACTAACAAACACACTGCAGTTAACCACAAACACACTGCAGTTAACCACTAACAAACACACTGCAGTTAACCACTAACACACTGCAGTTAACCACTAACACACTGCAGTTAACCACTAACACACTGCAGTTAACCACTAACACACTGCAGTTAACCACTAACAAACACACTGCAGTTAACCACTAACAAACACACTGCAGTTAACCACTAACAAACACACTGCAGTTAACCACTAACACACTGCAGTTAACCACTAACATACTGCAGTTAACCACTAACAAACACACTTCAGTTAACCACTAACACACTGCAGTTAACCACTAACAAACACACTGCAGTTAACCACTAACACACTGCAGTTAACCACTAACACACTGCAGTTAACCACTAACACACTGCAGTTAACCACTAACACACTGCAGTTAACCACTAACAAACACACTGCAGTTAACCACTAACACACTGCAGTTAACCACTAACACACTGCAGTTAATCACTAACACACTGCAGTTAACCACTAACAAACACACTGCAGTTAACCACTAACAAAACACACTGCAGTTAACCACTAACACACTTCACTGCAGTTAACCACTAACACACTGCAGTTAACCACTAACACACTGCAGTTAACCACTAACAAAACACACTGCAGTTAACCACTAACAAACACACTGCAGTTAACCACTAACACACTGCAGTTAAACACTAACACACTGCAGTTAACCACTAACAAAACACACTGCAGTTAACCACAAACACACTGCAGTTAACCACTAACACACTGCAGTTAACCACTAACACACTGCAGTTAACCACTAACACACTGCAGTTAACCACTAACACACTGCAGTTAACCACTAACACACTGCAGTTAACCACTAACAAAACACACTGCAGTTAACCACAAACACACTGCAGTTAACCACTAACACACTGCAGTTAACCACTAACACACTGCAGTTAACCACTAACACACTGCAGTTAAACACTAACACACTGCAGTTAACCACTAACAAACACACTGCAGTTAACCACAAACACACTGCAGTTAACCACTAACACACTGCAGTTAACCACTAACACACTGCAGTTAAGCACTAACACACTGCAGTTAACCACTAACACACTGCAGTTAACCTGATAGTCATCTGGATATTCAGCTGTGTGTGTGTGTGTGTGTGTGTGTGTGTGTGTACCGATGCCGTGTTTCTCCATCAGTGATATGAGGTCTGCTTCCGTGAGGAGTTGAGGAGGAGAGGTCTGGCCATCCAGCATCTCTATCGCTGACGGCTGGAACTGGCTACCCTGCTCATACACTGGGATCACCTGAAACACACACACACACACACACACACACACACACACACACACACACACACACACACACACAGATTAACAAACAAACATTATGTGGAGTCCCCCAGTGGCTCACACCCTCATATATTCAACATGATAAAGACCCCCCCAGGGGTTCATAACGGGACCCTCATATATTCAACATGATAAAGACCCCCCCCCCAGGGGTTCATAACGGGACCCTCATATATTCAACATGATAAAGACCCCCCCCCCCAGGGGTTCATAACGGGACCCTCATATATTCAACATGATAAAGACCCCCCCCCCCGGGGTTCATAACGAGACCCTCATATATCCAACATGATAAAGACCCCCCCAGGGGTTCATAACGAGACCCTCATATATTCAACATGATAAAGACCCCCCCAGGGGTTCATAACGAGACCCTCATATATTCAACATGATAAAGACCCCCCCCCCGGGGTTCATAACGGAACCCTCATATATACAACATGATAAAGACCCCCCCCGGGGTTCATAACGAGACCCTCATATATTCAACATGATAAAGACCCCCCCAGGGGTTCATAACGGGACCCTCATATATTCAACATGATAAAGACCCCCCCCCCCCAGGGGTTCATAACGGGACCCTCATATATTCAACATGATAAAGACCCCCCCCCCCCCCCAGGGGTTCATAACGGGACCCTCATATATTCAACATGATAAAGACCCCCCCCCAGGGGTTCATAACGAGACCCTCATATATTCAGCATGATAAAGACCCCCCCCCCCCCAGGGGTTCATAACGGGACCCTCATATATTCAACATGATAAAGACCCCCCCCAGGGGTTCATAACAGGACCCTCATATATTCAACATGATAAAGACCCCCCCAGGGGTTCATAACTGGACCCTCATATATTCAACATGATAAAGACCCCCCCCCCCAGGGGTTCATAACGGGACCCTCATATATTCAGCATGATAAAGACCCCCCCCCAGGGGTTCATAATCACACCCTCATATATTCAGCATGATAAAGCCCCCCCCCCCCAGGGGTTCATAACGGGACCCTCATATATTCAACATGATAAAGACCCCCCCCCCAGGGGTTCATAACAGGACCCTCATATATTCAACATGATAAAGACCCCCCCCAGGGTTCATAACGGGACCCTCATATATTCAACATGATAAAGACCCCCCCCCCAGGGGTTCATAACGGGATCCTCATATATTCAACATGATAAAGACCCCCCCCCAGGGGTTCATAACGGGACCCTCATATATTCAACATGATAAAGACCCCCCCCCCAGGGGTTCATAACGGGACCCTCATATATTCAACATGATAAAGACCCCCCCAGGGGTTCATAACGGGACCCTCATATATTCAACATGATAAAGACCCCCCCCCCAGGGGTTCATATCGGGACCCTCATATATTCAACATAAAGACCCCCCCCCCAGGGGTTCATAACGGGACCCTCATATATTCAACATGATAAAGACCCCCCCCCAGGGGTTCATAACGGGACCCTCATATATTCAACATGATAAAGACCCCCCCCCCCAGGGGTTCATAACGGGACCCTCATATATTCAACATGATAAAGACCCCCCCAGGGGTTCATAACGGGACCCTCATATATTCAACATGATAAAGACCCCCCCCAGGGGTTCATAACGGGATCCTCATATAGTCAACATGATAAAGACCCCCCCCCCCCCCCCAGGGGTTCATAACGGGAACCTCAAATATTCAACATGATAAAGACCCCCCCCCCAGGGGTTCATAACGTGACCCTCATATATTCAACATGATAAAGACACCCCACCTTAGTGCTCCAGCGGTCGTAGGGGTATGACCCCCCCCCCCCGCCCCACCTTAGTGGTAAATGACCCCCCCACCTTAGTGCTCCAGCGGTCGTAGGGGTATGACCCCCCCCCCCCCCCCCAGGGGTTCATAACGGTACCCTCGTGGTAAATGACCCCCCACCTTAGTGCTCCAGCGGTCGTAGGGGTATGACCCCCCCCCCCCCCCCAGGGGTTCATAACGGTACCCTCGTGGTAAATGACCCCCCACCTTAGTGCTCCAGCGGTCGTAGGGGTATGAACCCCCCCCACCTTAGTGCTCCAGCGGTCGTAGGGGTATGACCCCCCCCCCCCCTTCGTGGTAAATGACCCCCCCCACCTTAGTGCTCCAGCAGTCGTAGGGGTATGAACCCCCCCCACCTTAGTGCTCCAGCGGTCGTAGGGGTATGAACCCCCCCCCCACCTTAGTGCTCCAGCGGTCGTAGGGGTATGACCCCCCCCCTTAGTGCTCCAGCGGTCGTAGGGGTATGACCCCCTCCCTTAGTGCTCCAGCGGTCGTAGGGGTATGACCCCCCCCCCTCGTGGTAAATGACCCCCCCCACCTTAGTGCTCCAGCGGTCGTAGGGGTATGACCCCCCCCCCCCTCGTGGTAAATGACCCCCCCCCACCTTAGTGCTCCAGCGGTCGTAGGGGTATAAACCCCCCCCCAACTTAGTGCTCCAGCGGTCGTAGGGGTATGAACCCCCCCCCCCACCTTAGTGCTCCAGCGGTCGTAGGGGTACACGTCCAGGTAGTTCCTCCTGATGATCATGAGGCCGTTTGCGGAGAACCTCTCGTGAGCCATTTCCACCTCGACCACCGTTTCCTGCCCCACAGCATCAAGGGATACGCACGCCAGGAAGTGACGCACAATGAACTCATACACACGCTGCTCGTTGCCCTGGAGACAGAAAACACATTTCAGATCTAGCCACTTACCACCGTTTTACAGATCAGGATAGTCAACTCAGGAACACGGTTGGTGTACTTGGTGTAGATACAGTTGATGTCAGAACTTTACATCCACTTAGATTGGAGTCACTAGTATATTATATGTTATATTATATAGATTATATAGATTATATAGACCTAGAACCGTGTCCCGATGTCTCCATGTCCCTAGATACAGTTGAAGTCAGAAGTTTACATACACTTAGGTTGGAGTCATTAAAACTCGTTTTTCAACCACTCCACAAATTTCTTGTTAACAAACTATAGTTTTGGGAAGTCGGTTAGGACATCTACTTTGTGCTTGACACAAGTCATTTTTCCAACAATTGTTTACAGACAGATTATTTCACTTATAATTTACTGTATCACAATTCCAGTGGGTCAGAAGTTTACATACACTAAGTTGACTTCATGAGCTACCCCAGTTCTGCACTCCATATTTCTCTGTGTACAATAAACATTTTGGTTCATTCATCCCTGCTTCCTCTTCTGAGTCCGTTCTTGGGTTCCCCCGTTTCGCACCACATAACAATACACACCATGGGACCACATAACAATACACACCATGGGACCACATAACAATACACACCATGGGACCACATAACAATACACACCATGGGACCACATAACAATACACACCATGGGACCACATAACAATACACACCATGGGACCACATAACAATACACACCATGGGACCACATAACAATACACACCATGGGACCACATAACAATACACACCATGGGACCACATAACAATACACACCATGGGACCACATAACAATACACACCATGGGACCACATAACAATACACACCATGGGACCACATAACAATACACACCATGGGACCACATAACAATACACACCATGGGACCACATAACAATACACACCATGGGACCATGGGACCACATAACAATACACACCATGGGACCACATAACAATACACACCATGGGACCACATAACAATACACACCATGGGACCACATAACAATACACACCATGGGACCATGGGACCACATAACAATACACACCATGGGACCACATAACAATACACACCATGGGACCACATAACAATACACACCATGGGACCATGGGACCACATAACAATACACACCATGGGACCATGGGACCACATAACAATACACACCATGGGACCACATAACAATACACACCATGGGACCACATAACAATACACACCATGGGACCACATAACAATACACACCATGGGACCATGGGACCACATAACAATACACACCATGGGACCACATAACAATACACACCATGGGACCACATAACAATACACACCATGGGACCACATAACAATACACACCATGGGACCACATAACAATACACACCATGGGACCACATAACAATACACACCATGGAACCACATAACAATACACACCATGGGACCACATAACAATACACACCATGGGACCACATAACAATACACACCATGGGACCACATAACAACACACACCATGGGACCACATAACAATAAACACCATGGGACCACATAACAATACACACCATGGGACCACATAACAATACACACCATGGGACCATGGGACCACATAACAATACACACCATGGGACCACATAACAATACACACCATGGGACCACATAACAATACACACCATGGGACCACATAACAATACACACCATGGGACCATGGGACCACATAACAATACACACCATGGGACCACATAACAATACACACCATGGGACCACATAACAATACACACCATGGGACCACATAACAATACACACCATGGGACCACATAACAATACACACCATGGGACCACATAACAATACAAACCATGGGACCACATAACAATACACACCATGGGACCACATAACAATACACACCATGGGACCACATAACAATACACACCATGGGACCACATAACAATACACACCATGGGACCACATAACAATACACACCATGGGACCACATAACAATACACACCATGGAACTTCATAACAATACACACCATGGGACCACATAACAATACACACCATGGGACCACATAACAATACACACCATGGGACCACATAACAATACACACCATGGAACCACATAACAATACACACCATGGGACCACATAACAATACACACCATGGGACCACATAACAATACACACCATGGGACCACATAACAATACACACCATGGGACCATGGGACCACATAACAATACACACCATGGGACCACATAACAATACACACCATGGGACCACATAACAATACACACCATGGGACCACATAACAATACACACCATGGGACCACATAACAATACACACCATGGGACCACATAACAATACACACCATGGGACCACATAACAATACACACCATGGGAACACATAACAATACACACCATGGGACCACATAACAATACACACCATGGGACCATGGGACCACATAACAATACACACCATGGGAACACATAACAATACACACCATGGGACCACATAACAATACACACCATGGGACCACATAACAATACACACCATGGGACCATGGGACCACATAACAATACACACCATGGGACCATGGGACCACATGGTCAGGAATTGTGAAAAACTGAGTTTAAATGTATTTGGCTAAGGTGTACTGTATACCTGTAGTGTGTTGGTGTACTTGGTGTATATATATATATATATATACCTGTAGTGTGTTGGTGTACTTGATATATATATATATACCTGTAGTGTGTTGGTGTACTTGGTGTATATATATACCTGTAGTGTGTTGGTGTACTTGGTGTATATATATATACCTGTAGTGTGTTGGTGTACTTGGTGTGTATATATATATATACCTGTAGTGTGTTGGTGTACTTGGTGTATATATATATATATACCTGTAGTGTGTTGGTGTACTTGGTGTGTGTATATATACCTGTAGTGTGTTGGTGTACTTGGTGTATATATATATATATACCTGTAGTGTGTTGGTGTACTTGGTGTATATATATATATATACCTGTAGTGTGTTGGTGTACTTGGTGTATATATATATACCTGTAGTGTGTTGGTGTACTTGGTGTGTATATATATATACCTGTAGTGTGTTGGTGTACTTGGTGTGTATATATATATATACCTGTAGTGTGTTGGTGTACTTGGTGTATATATATATATATACCTGTAGTGTGTTGGTGTACTTGGTGTATATATATATATATATACCTGTAGTGTGTTGGTGTACTTGGTGTGTATATATATATATATATATATATATATATATATACCTGTAGTGTGTTGGTGTACTTGGTGTATATATATATATACCTCTAGTGTGTTGGTGTACTTGGTGTATATATATATACCTGTAGTGTGTTGGTGTACTTGATGGGGTGTATAGGGGGATGAGCCTGATCTGTCTTGGTGCCCTGCCGTGGGTTGGGTCCCCCTGGCTGCTCCATCACCCCCCTAGCGAAGGCCCCCCAGGAGGGGCTGTGTGTCTGATGCTCCACCAAGGGGCCCAGGGCCAGGTCCTTAGGAAACAGGTTGGTCTCTGTACGCGGATAACTGATTAACCTAAACACACAGAGATTAAAATATTATCACACACCTCAACAACTGATGAGAGGGGCCTTCACAGGCATCCTGGGACACCCAGGTTTCACTCTCCTAGTTCCCAAAAGCCTGGGGGCCTGGTTAACAGAAAGATGATTAAAAGCCTGGGGAACTGGTTAACAGAAAGATGATTAAAAGCCTGGGGAACTGACCAAGTGGCAGTAGCTTACCAGAGTACCAGCGCTGAATGCCAGCTCTCCCATTCAAATGCACTATCCTCCACTAACGTCCTCCAGACCTGCGACACTAACGTCCTCCAGACCTGCGACACTAACATCCTCCAGACCTGCGACACTAACGTCCTCCAGACCTGCGACACTAACATCCTCCAGACCTGCGACACTAACATCCTCCAGACCTGCGACACTAACGTCCTCCAGACCTGCGACACTAACGTCCTCCAGACCTGCAACACTAACATCCTCCAGACCTGCGACACTAACTCCAGACCTGCGACACTAACATCCTCCAGACCTGCGACACTAACATCCTCCAGACCTGCGACACTAACATCCTCCAGACCTGCGACACTAACGTCCTCCACTAACGTCCTCCAGACCTGCGACACTAACGTCCTCCAGACCTGCGACACTAACATCCTCCAGACCTGCGACACTAACGTCCTCCACTAACGTCCTCCAGAACTGCGACACTAACGTCCTCCAGACCTGCGACACTAACGTCCTCCAGACCTGCGACACTAACGTCCTCCAGACCTGCGACACTAACGTCCTCCAGACCTGCGACACTAACGTCCTCCAGACCTGCGACACTAACGTCCTCCACTAACGTCCTCCAGACCTGCGACACTAACGTCCTCCAGACCTGCGACACTAACGTCCTCCAGACCTGCGACACTAACGTCCTCCACTAACGTCCTCCAGACCTGCGACACTAACGTCCTCCAGACCTGCGACACTAACGTCCTCCAGACCTGCGACACTAACGTCCTCCAGACCTGCGACACTAACGTCCTCCACTAACGTCCTCCAGACCTGCGACACTAACGTCCTCCAGACCTGCGACACTAACGTCCTCCAGACCTGCGACACTAACTTCCTCCAGACCTGCGACACTAACGTCCTCCACTAACGTCCTCCAGACCTGCGACACTAACGTCCTCCAGACCTGCGACACTAACGTCCTCCAGACCTGCGACACTAACATCCTCCAGACCTGCGACACTAACATCCTCCACTAACGTCCTCCAGAACTGCGACACTAACGTCCTCCAGACCTGCGACACTAACATCCTCCAGACCTGCGACACTAACGTCCTCCAGACCTGCGACACTAACGTCCTCCAGACCTGCGACACTAACGTCCTCCAGACCTGCGACACTAACGTCCTCCAGACCTGCGACACTAACGTCCTCCACTAACGTCCTCCAGACCTGCGACACTAACGTCCTCCAGACCTGCGACACTAACGTCCTCCAGACCTGCGACACTAACGTCCTCCAGACCTAGGGTCTAAGATTTATTGAGTAGGGACTAGGGTTTAGGGAGTAGGGACTAGGGTTTAGGGTCTAGGGTTTAGGGTCTTGGGTTTAGGGTCTAGGGAGTATGGACTAGGGTTTAGGGAGTATGGACTAGGGTTTAGGGAGTAGGGCATAGGGTTTAGGGTCTAAGGTTTAGGGAGTAGGGTCTAAGATTTATTGAGTAGGGACTAGGGTTTAGGGTCAAAGGTTTAAGGAGTAGGGACTAGGGTTTAGGGAGTAGGGACTAGGGTTTAGGGTCTAAGGTTTAGGGAGTAGGGACTAGGGTTTAGGGTCTAGGGTCTAGGGTCTAGGGTCTAGGGTCTTGGGTTTAGGGAGTAGGGACTAGGGTTTAGGGACTAGGGTTTAAGGTTTACGGTTTAGGGAGTAGATACTAGGGTCTAAGGTTTAGGGTCTAGGGTTTAGGGAGTAGGGACTAGGATCTAAGGTTTAGGGGGTAGGGACTAGGGTTTAGGGTCTAAGGTTTAGGGAGTAGGGTCTAAGATTTATTGAGTAGGGACTAGGGTTTAGGGTCAAAGGTTTAGGGAGTAGGGACTAGGGTTTAGGGTTTAGGGAGTAGGGACTAGGGTTTAGGGTCTAAGGTTTAGGGAGTAGGGACTAGGGTTTAGGGTCTAGGGTTTAGGGTCTTGGGTTTAGGGTCTAGGGAGTATGGACTAGGGTTTAGGGAGTAGGGACTAGGGTTTAGGGAGTAGGGACTAGGGTTTAGGGACTAGGGTTTAAGGTTTAGGGAGTAGGGCATAGGGTTTAGGGTCTAAGGTTTAGGGAGTAGGGTCTAAGATTTATTGAGTAGGGACTAGGGTTTAGGGTCAAAGGTTTAGGGAGTAGGGACTAGGGTTTAGGGTTTAGGGAGTAGGGACTAGGGTTTAGTGTCTAAGGTTTAGGGAGTAGGGACTAGGGTTTAGGGTCTAGGGTTTAGGGTCTTGGGTTTAGGGAGTAGGGACTAGGGTTTAGGGACTAGGGTTTAAGGTTTACGGTTTAGGGAGTAGATACTAGGGTCTAAGGTTTAGGGTCTAGGGTTTAGGGAGTAGGGACTAGGGTCTAAGGTTTAGGGGGTAGGGACTAGGGTTTAGGGTCTAATGTTTAGGGAGTAGGGAGTAGGGTTTAGGGTCTAAGGTTTAAAGAGTAGGGTTTAGGGTCTAAGGTTTAGGGAGAAGGGACTAGGGTTTAGGGTCTAAGATTTAGGGAGTAGGGACTAGGGAGTAGGGACTAGGGTTTAGGGAGTAGGGACTAGGGTCTAAGGTTTAGGGAGTAGGGACTAGGGTTTAGGGTCTAGGGTTTAGGGAGTATGGACTAGGGTTTAGGGACTAGGGACTAGGGACTAGGGTTTAGGGAGTAGGGACTAGGGTTTAAGATTTACGGTTTAGGGAGTAGGGACTAGGGTCTAAGGTTTAGGGTCTAGGGTTTAGGGACTAGGGTTTAGGGTCTAAGGTTTAGGGAGTAGGGAGTAGGGTTTAGGGTCTAAGGTTTAAAGAGTAGGGTTTAGGGTCTAAGGTTTAGGGAGAAGGGACTAGGGTTTAGGGTCTAAGGTTTAGGGAGTAGGGTTTAGGGTCTCAGGTTTAGGGAGTAGGGACCAGGGTTTAGGGTCTAAGGTTTAGGGAATAGGGTCTAAGGTTTAGGGAGTAGGGACTAGGGTTTAGGGTCTAAGGTTTAAAGAGTAGGGTTTAGGGTCTAAGGTTTAGGGAGAAGGGACTAGGGTTTAGGGTCTAAGGTTTAAGGTTTAGTGAGTAGGGTTTAGGGTCTAAGATTTAGGGAGTAGGGACTAGGGTTTAGTGTCTAAGGTTTAGGGAGTAGGGTCTAAGGTTTAGCGAGTAGGGTCTAAGGTTTAGGGTCTAAGGTTTAGGGAGTAGGGACTTGGGTTTAGGGAGTAGGGTTTAAGGTTTAGGGAGTAGGGACTAGGTAGGGACTATGGTTTAGGGAGTAGGGTCTAAGGTTTAGGGAGTAGGACTAGGGTTTAAGGAGTAGGGACTAGGGGAAACCCTTACCCCTGTGTGTATAGTTTCTCAGCGATTTTCATGGTCTCTTTGGCGCCGATTCTCAACTTCCTGGAAACCAGCTTCTCCATTTCCTATTGGACCAGACAACAACACAGGCAGACCATTGGTCAATAGACAGATGTGAGTGTGTGTCAGTGTGTATATATATGGCTAGTGTCCTCACCACTGTGTCCAGGGGCAGAGGCCTCCACTTGCTTTTGGGTTTACTGGTTACCGAGGTGACGGTTGCTATGGGATCCTAGGAATTCAGGTCATTACATCATCATCACCGTAACAGTTAAGATTAGTATTTAATAGAGTCGGTAACATATTCCAAAATCCCCATCAAAAATCTGTCAACTTCAGCTGACACATGGGCTGCAAGTTGTGAGGGAGCGTGTAACTGACATTCTGACTGTAGGAATGTCCCCCAGAGCTGTTTAATGTTAATTTCTCTACCACAAGCCGCCTCTCAACGTCGTTTTACAGAGTTTGGTCATGTTCATTTCTCTACCACAAGCCGCCTCTAAACGTCGTTTGAGAGAGTTTGGTAATGTTCATTTCTCTACGACAAGCCGCCTCTAAACGTTGTTTTAGAGAGTTTGGTATTACGTCCAACTGGCTTCACAACAGCAAAATCTGTGGCATTGTGTTGAGTGGCCTTTTATTGTCCCCCAGCACAAGGTGCTGTGGGTATGGAACATTTCTGGGATCTTTTATTTCAGCTCATGAAAACAAGACTTTACAAGTTGTGTTTATATTGTTGTTCAGTATAAAATAGACGAGCTGCTAATAACACCAGCTAAAACTCTGCTTAGACTCCTAAGAATGAAGTACTAACCCCCCTCATCACAGACAGACCCCTCCTACCTCCACACAGACAGACAGACATACAGACACCCCTCCTACCTCCATACAGACAGACAGACAGACACCCCTCCTACCTCCATACAGATCTGGTAGATCACTAGACAGACAGACACCCCTCCTACCTCCAGAGAGACAGACAGACACCCCTCCTACCTCCATACAGACAGACAGACACCCCTCCTACCTCCATACAGACAGACAGACACCCCTCCTACCTCCAGAGAGACAGACAGACACCACTCCTACCTCGATACAGATCTGGTAGATCACTAGACAGACAGACACCCCTCCTAACTCCATACAGACAGACAGACACCCCTCCTACCTCCATACAGACACAGACACCCCCCCTACCTCCATACAGACAGACAGACAGACAGACACCCCTCCTACCTCCATACAGATCTGGTAGATCACTAGACAGACAGACACCCCTCCTACCTCCATACAGATCTGGTAGATCACTAGACAGGCTGTGTGGTTGAACAGTCTGTTCCTCTTCCAGCTGAACTCTACTGATTCCTCCTCTACCTCATGGAGGACTGGCAAACACACACAAACCACAAATATTACTGCAATTGTTTTGATATAAAAAAGTGTGTGGTGTGGTGTGTGTGTGTGGTGTGGTGTGTGGTGTGTGTGTGGTGTGTGGTATGGTGTGTGTGTGGTGTGTGGTGTGGTGTGTGTGTGTGTGGTATGGTGTGGTATGTGTGTGGTGTGTGTGTGTGGTGTGGTGTGGTGTGCTGTGCTGTGGTGTGGTGTGGTGTGGTGTGGTGTGGTGTGGGTGTGGTGTGGTGTGTGGTGTGGTGTGGTGTGGTGTGGTGTGGTGTGTGGTGTGGTGTGGTGTGGTGTGTGTGTGGTGTGGTGTGTGTGTGGGTGTGGTGTGTGTGTGTGGTGTGGTGTGTGTGGTGTGTGTGTGGTGTGGTGTGGTGTGGTGTGGTGTGTGTGTGTGTGGTGTGGTGTGTGTGGTGTGGTGTGGTGTGGTGTGGTGTGTGTGTGTGGTGTGGTGTGGTGTGTGGTGTGGTGTGTGTGTGGTGTGGTGTGGTGTGTGTGTGTGGTGTGGTGTGTGTGTGGTGTGTGTGTGGTGTGTGTGTGGTGTGTGTGTGGTGTGGTGTGTGTGTGTGGTGTGTGTGTGTGTGTACCTCTGATCTTGTAGAATGTCTCCGGTATAAACGCCTGGATGGATTTGAAACGTTCCACAACGAATCCCAGCGTAGGGAACTGACAACTGCCATACGAGATCAGCTGATTGGCTAACGAGGCGGGGAAGGTCTTCTGAAGGCGGAGTGTCTGGAACCTGGTAAACGATGCACCTGGAGAGGAGAGAAAGAGGGAGAGGAGAGGAGGAGAGGAGAGGAGAGGAAGAGTCAGTATATAGCTGTGTGAACTGACTGTTTAATCAGCATATAGCTGTGTGAACTGACTGTTTAATCAGTATATAGCTGTGTGTGAACTGACTGTTTAATCAGTATATAGCTGTGTGAACTGACTGTTTAATCAGTATATAGCTGTGTGTGAACTGACTGTTTAATCAGTATATAGCTGTGTGTGAACTGACTGTTTAATCAGTATATAGCTGTGTGAACTGACTGTTTAATCAGTATATAGCTGTGTGTGAACTGACTGTTTAATCAGTATATAGCTGTGTGAACTGACTGTGTAATCAGTATATAGCTGTGTGAACTGACTGTTTAATCAGTATATAGCTGTGTGAACTGACTGTTTAATCAGTATATAGCTGTGTGAACTGACTGTTTAATCAGTATATAGCTGTGTGAACTGACTGTTTAATCAGTATATAGCTGTGTGAACTGACTGTTTAATCAGTATATAGCTGTGTGAACTGACTGTTTAATCAGCATATAGCTGTGTGAACTGACTGTTTAATCAGTATATAGCTGTGTGAACTGACTGTTTAATCAGTATATAGCTGTGTGAACTGACTGTTTAATCAGTATATAGCTGTGTGTGAACTGACTGTTTAATCAGTATATAGCTGTGTGAACTGACTGTTTAATCAGCATATAGCTGTGTGAACTGACTGTTTAATCAGTATATAGCTGTGTGAACTGACTGTTTAATCAGTATATGGCTGTGTGTGAACTGACTGTTTAATCAGTATATAGCTGTGTGAACTGACTGTTTAATCAGTATATAGCTGTGTGAACTGACTGTTTAATCAGTATATAGCTGTGTGTGAACTGACTGTTTAATCAGTATATAGCTGTGTGAACTGACTGTTTAATCAGTATATAGCTGTGTGTGAACTGACTGTTTAATCAGTATATAGCTGTGTGAACTGACTGTTTAATCAGTATATAGCTGTGTGTGAACTGACTGTTTAATCAGTATATAGCTGTGTGTGAACTGACTGTTTAATCAGTATATAACTGTGTGAACTGACTGTTTGGTTAGCCACGTTTCTGTTAGGTTAGCCACGTTTCTGTTTGGTTAGCCACGTTTCTGTTTGGTTAGCCACGCTTCTGTTTGGTTAGCCACGTTTCTGTTTGGTTAGCCACGTTTCTGTTAGGTTAGCCATGTTTCTGTTAGCCACGTTTCTGTTAGCCACGTTTCTGTTAGCCACGTTTCTGTTAGCCACGTTTCTGTTAGCCACGTTTCTGTTTGGTTAGCCACATTTCTGTTTGGTTAGCCACATTTCTGTTACGTTAGCCACCTTTCTTTTAGGTTAGCCACGTTTCTGTTAGGTTAGCCACGTTTCTGTTAGCCACGTTTCTGTTAGCCACGTTTCTGTTTGGTTAGCCACGTTTCTGTTAGGTTAGCCACATTTCTGTTAGGTTAGCCAAGTTTCTGTTAGGTTAGCCAAGTTCTGTTAGCCACGTTCTGTTAGCCACGCTTCTGTTTGGTTAGCCACGTTTCTGTTAGGTTAGCCATGTTTCTGTTAGCCACGTTCTGTTAGCCGCGTTTCTGTTAGGTTAGCCACGTTTCTGTTAGGTTAGCCACGTTTCTGTTTGGTTAGCCACGTTTCTGTTTGGTTAGCCACATTTCTCAAATCAAATCAAATCAAATTTTATTTGTCACATACACATGGTTAGCAGATGTTAATGCGAGTGTAGCGAAATGCTTGTGCTTCTAGTTCCGACAATGCAGTAATAACAAGTAATCTAACTAACAATTCCAAAACTACTGTCTTGTACACAGTGTAAGGGGATAAAGAATATGTACATAAGGATATATGAATGAGTGATGGTACAGAGCAGCATAGGCAAGATACAGTAGATGGTATCGGGTACAGTATGTACAAATGAGATGAGTATGTAAACAAAGTGGCATAGTATAGTATAAAGTGGCTAGTGATACATGTATTACATAAGGATACCGTCGATGATATAGAGTACAGTATATACGTATGCATATGAGATGAATAATGTAGGGTAAGTAACATTTATATAAGGTAGCATTGTTTAAAGTGGCTAGTGATATATTTACATCATTTCCCATCAATTCCCATTATTAAAGTGGCTGGAGTTGAGTCAGTGTCAGTGTGTTGGCAGCAGCCACTCAGTGTTAGTGGTGGCTGTTTAACAGTCTGATGGCCTTGAGATAGAAGCTGTTTTTCAGTCTCTCGGTCCCAGCTTTGATGCACCTGTACTGACCTCGCCTTCTGGATGATAGCGGGGTGAACAGGCAGTGGCTCGGGTGGTTGATGTCCTTGATGATCTTTATGGCCTTCCTGTGACATCGGGTGGTGTAGGTGTCCTGGAGGGCAGGTAGTTTGCCCCCGGTGATGCGTTGTGCAGACCTCACTACCCTCTGGAGAGCCTTACGGTTGAGGGCGGTGCAGTTGCCATACCAGGCGGTGATACAGCCCGCCAGGATGCTCTCGATTGTGCATCTGTAGAAGTTTGTGAGTGCTTTTGGTGACAAGCCGAATTTCTTCAGCCTCCTGAGGTTGAAGAGGCGCTGCTGCGCCTTCTTCACGATGCTGTCTGTGTGAGTGGACCAATTCAGTTTGTCTGTGATGTGTATGCCGAGGAACTTAAAACTTGCTACCCTCTCCACTACTGTTCCATCGATGTGGATAGGGGGGTGTTCCCTCTGCTGTTTCCTGAAGTCCACAATCATCTCCTTAGTTTTGTTGACGTTGAGTGTGAGGTTGTTTTCCTGACACCACACTCCGAGGGCCCTCACCTCCTCCCTGTAGGCCGTCTCATCGTTGTTGGTAATCAAGCCTACCACTGTTGTGTCGTCCGCAAACTTGATGATTGAGTTGGAGGCGTGCGTGGCCACGCAGTCATGGGTGGACATGGAGTACAGGAGAGGGCTCAGAACGCAACCTTGTGGGGCCCCAGTGTTGAGGATCAGCGGGGAGGAGATGTTGTTGCCTACCCTCACCACCTGGGGGCGGCCCGTCAGGAAGTCCAGTACCCAGTTGCACAGGGCGGGGTCGAGACCCAGGGTCTCGAGCTTGATGACGAGCTTGGAGGGTACTATGGTGTTGAATGCTGAGCTGTAGTCAATGAACAGCATTCTCACATAGGTATTCCTCTTGTCCAGATGGGTTAGGGCAGTGTGCAGTGTGGTTGAGATTGCATCGTCTGTGGACCTATTTGGGCGGTAAGCAAATTGGAGTGGGTCTAGGGTGTCAGGTAGGGTGGAGGTGATATGGTCCTTGACTAGTCTCTCAAAGCACTTCATGATGACGGATGTGAGTGCTAGGGGCGGTAGTCATTTAGCTCAGTTACCTTAGCTTTCTTGGGAACAGGAACAATGGTGGCCCTCTTGAAGCATGTGGGAACAGCAGACTGGTATAGGGATTGATTGAATATGTCCGTAAACACACCGGCCAGCTGGTCTGCGCATGTTCTGAGGGCGCGGCTGGGGATGCCATCTGGGCCTGCAGCCTTGCGAGGGTTAACACGTTTAAATGTCTTACTCACCTCGGCTGCAGTGAAGGAGAGACCGCATGTTTTCGTTGCAGGCCGTGTCAGTGGCACTTTCTGTTTGGTTAGCCACGTTTCTGTTTGGTTAGCCACGTTTCTGTTAGCCACGTTTCTGTTAGGTTAGCCACGTTTCTGTTAGGTTAGCCACGTTTCTGTTAGCCACGTTTATGCTTTGTTAGCCACGTTTCTGTTAGGTTAGCCACGATTCTGTTTCGGTTAGCCACGTTTCTGTTTCGGTTAGCCACGTTTCTGTTTCGGTTAGCCACGTTTCTGTTTCGGTTAGCCACGTTTCTGTTTCGGTTAGCCACGTTTCTGTTTCGGTTAGCCACGTTTCTTTTTCGGTTAGCCACGTTTCTGTTTCGGTTAGCCACGTTTCTGTTTGGTTAGCCACGTTTCTGTTTGGTTAGCCACGTTTCTGTTTGGTTAGCAACGCTTCTGTTTGGTTAGCCACGCTTCTGTTAGCCACGCTTCTGTTAGCCACGCTTCTGTTTGGTTAGCCACGTTTCTGTTAGGTTAGCCACGTTTCTGTTTGGTTAGCCACGTTTCTGTTAGGTTAGCCACGTTTCTGTTTGGTTAGCCACGTTTCTGTTTGGTTAGCCACGTTTCTGTTAGGTTAGCCACCTTTCATTTAGGTTAGCCACGTTTCTGTTAGGTTAGCCACGTTTCTGTTAGCCACGTTTCTGTTAGCCACGTTTCTGTTAGCCACGTTTCTGTTTGGTTAGCCACGTTTCTGTTAGGTTAGCCACGTTTCTGTTAGGTTAGCCACGTTCTGTTAGCCACGTTCTGTTAGCCACGCTTCTGTTTGGTTAGCCACGTTTCTGTTAGGTTAGCCACGTTTCTGTTAGGTTAGCCACGTTTCTGTTTCTGTTAGCCACGTTTCTGTTAGCCACGTTTCTGTTAGGTTAGCCACGTTTCTGTTAGGTTAGCCACGTTTCTGTTTCTGTTAGCCACGTTTCTGTTTCGGTTAACCACGTTTCTGTTTCAGTTAGCCACGTTTCTGTTAGGTAGCCACGTTTCTGTTTCTGTTAGCCACGTTTCTGTTAGCCACGTTTCTGTTAGGTTAGCCACGTTTCTGTTTCTGTTAGCCACGTTTCTGTTTCGGTTAGCCACGTTTCTGTTTCGGTTAGCCACGTTTCTGTTTGGTTAGCCACGTTTCTGTTTGGTTAGCCACGTTTCTGTTTGGTTAGCCACGTTTCTGTTAGGTTAGCCACGTTTCTGTTTGGTTAGCCACGTTTCTGTTAGCCACGTTTCTGTTAGGTTAGCCACGTTTCTGTTAGCCACGTTTCTGTTAGGTTAGCCACGTTTCTGTTAGGTTAGCCACGTTTCTGTTAGCCACGTTTATGCTTTGTTAGCCACGTTTCTGTTAGGTTAGCCACGATTCTGTTTCGGTTAGCCACGTTTCTGTTTCGGTTAGCCACGTTTCTGTTTCGGTTAGCCACGTTTCTGTTTCTGTTAGCCACGTTTCTGTTTCGGTTAGCCACGTTTCTGTTTGGTTAGCCACGCTTCTGTTTGGTTAGCCACGCTTCTGTTTGGTTAGCCACGCTTCTGTTTGGTTAGCCACGCTTCTGTTTGGTTAGCCACGCTTCTGTTTGGTTAGCCACGCTTCTGTTTGGTTAGCCACGCTTCTGTTTGGTTAGCCACGCTTCTGTTTGGTTAGCCACGCTTCTGTTAGCCACGCTTCTGTTAGGTTAGCCACGTTTCTGTTTGGTTAGCCACGTTTCTGTTTGGTTAGCCACGTTTCTGTTAGGTTAGCCACGTTTCTGTTTGGTTAGCCACGTTTCTGTTAGCCACGCTTCTGTTAGGTTAGCCACGTTTCTGTTTGGTTAACCATGTTTCTGTTTGGTTAGCCACGTTTCTGTTAGCCACGTTTCTGTTAGCCACGTTCTGTTAGCCACGTTCTGTTAGCCACGTTCTGTTAGCCACGTTTCTGTTAGCCACGTTTCTGTTAGCCTAGCCACGTTTCTGTTTATAGGTTAGCCACGTATCTGTTTATAGGTTAGCCACGTTTCTGTTTATAGGTTAGCCACGTTTCTGTTTATAGGTTAGCCACGTTTCTGTTTATAGGTTAGCCACGTTTCTGTTTATAGGTTAGCCACTTTTCTGTTTATAGGTTAGCCACGTTTCTGTTAGGTTAGCCACGTTTCTGTTAGGTTAGCCACGTTTCTGTTAGGTAGCCACGTTTCTGTTTCTGTTAGCCACGTTTCTGTTAGCCACGTTTCTGTTAGGTAGCCACGTTTCTGTTTCTGTTAGCCACGTTTCTGTTAGCCACGTTTCTGTTAGGTTAGCCACGTTTCTGTTTCGGTTAGCCACGTTTCTGTTTCGGTTAGCCACGCTTCTGTTTCGGTTAGCCACGTTTCTGTTTCGGTTAGCCACGTTTCTGTTTGGTTAGCCACGTTTCTGTTTGGTTAGCCACGTTTCTGTTAGCCTAGCCACGTTTCTGTTTATAGGTTAGCCACGTATCTGTTTATAGGTTAGCCACGTTTCTGTTTATAGGTTAGCCACGTTTCTGTTTATAGGTTAGCCACGTTTCTGTTTATAGGTTAGCCACGTTTCTGTTTATAGGTTAGCCATGTTTCTGTTTATAGGTTAGCCACGTTTCTGTTTGGTTAGCCACGTTTCTGTTAGGTTAGCCACGTTTCTGTTTGGTTAGCCACGTTTCTGTTAGCCACGTTTCTGTTAAGTTAGCCACGTTTCTGTTAGGTTAGCCACGTTTCTGTTAGCCACGTTTCTGTTAGGTTAGCCACGTTTCTGTTAGGTTAGCCACGCTTCTGTTTGGTTAGCCACGCTTCTGTTTGGTTAGCCACGCTTCTGTTTGGTTAGCCACGCTTCTGTTTGGTTAGCCACGCTTCTGTTTGGTTAGCCACGCTTCTGTTAGCCACGCTTCTGTTAGCCACGCTTCTGTTTGGTTAGCCACGTTTCTGTTAGGTTAGCCACGTTTCTGTTTGGTTAGCCACGTTTCTGTTAGGTTAGCCACGTTTATGTTAGGTTAGCCACGTTTCTGTTTGGTTAGCCACGTTTCTGTTAGCCACGCTTCTGTTATGTTAGCCACGTTTCTGTTTGGTTAACCATGTTTCTGTTTGGTTAGCCACGTTTCTGTTAGCCACGTTTCTGTTAGCCACGTTTCTGTTAGCCACGTTCTGTTAGCCACGTTCTGTTAGCCACGTTTCTGTTAGCATTGTTTCTGTTAGCCTAGCCACGTTTCTGTTTATAGGTTAGCCACGTATCTGTTTATAGGTTAGCCACGTTTCTGTTTATAGGTTAGCCACGTTTCTGTTTATAGGTTAGCCACGTTTCTGTTTATAGGTTAGCCACGTTTCTGTTTATAGGTTAGCCACGTTTCTGTTTATAGGTTAGCCACGTTTCTGTTTATAGGTTAGCCACGTTTCTGTTTATAGGTTAGCCACGTTTCTGTTAGGTAGCCACGTTTCTGTTTCTGTTAGCCACGTTTCTGTTAGCCACGTTTCTGTTAGGTAGTCACGCTTCTGTTTCTGTTAGCCACGTTTCTGTTAGCCACGTTTCTGTTAGGTTAGCCACGTTTCTGTTTCGGTTAGCCACGTTTCTGTTTCGGTTAGCCACGCTTCTGTTTCGGTTAGCCACGTTTCTGTTTGGTTAGCCATGTTTCTGTTTGGTTAGCCACGTTTCTGTTTGGTTAGCCACGTTTCTGTTTGGTTAGCCACGTTTCTGTTAGGTTAGCCACGTTTCTGTTACGTTAGCCACGTTTATGCTTTGTTAGCCACGTTTCTGTTAGGTTAGCCACGATTCTGTTTCGGTTAGCCACGATTCTGTTTCGGTTAGCCACGTTTCTGTTTCGGTTAGCCACGTTTCTGTTTCGGTTAGCCACGTTTCTGTTTCGGTTAGCCACGTTTCTGTTTGGTTAGCCACGTTTCTGTTTGGTTAGCCACGCTTCTGTTAGCCACGATTCTGTTAGCCACGCTTCTGTTTGGTTAGCCACGCTTCTGTTAGCCACGCTTCTGTTTGGTTAGCCACGTTTCTGTTAGGTTAGCCACGTTTCTGTTTGGTTAGCCACGTTTCTGTTTGGTTAGCCACGTTTCTGTTAGGTTAGCCACGTTTCTGTTTGGTTAGCCACGTTTCTGTTTGGTTAGCCACGTTTCTGTTAGCCACGCTTCTGTTAGGTTAGCCACGTTTCTGTTTGGTTAACCATGTTTCTGTTTGGTTAGCCACGTTTCTGTTAGCCACGTTTTGTTAGCCACGTTCTGTTAGCCACGTTCTGTTAGCCACGTTTCTGTTAGCCACGTTTCTGTTTGGTTAGCCACGTTTCTGTTAGGTTAGCCACGTTTCTGTTAGGTTAGCCACGTTTCTGTTAGGTTAGCCACATTTCTTGTAGGTTAGCCACATTTCTGTTAGCCACGTTTCTGTTAGCCTAGCCACGTTTCTGTTTATAGGTTAGCCACGTATCTGTTTATAGGTTAGCCACGTTTCTGTTTATAGGTTAGCCACGTTTCTGTTTATAGGTTAGCCACGTTTCTGTTTATAGGTTAGCCACGTTTCTGTTTATAGGTTAGCCACGTTTCTGTTTAATGGTTAGCCACGTTTCTGTTTGGTTAGCCACGTTTCTGTTTGGTTAGCCACGTTTCTGTTTGGTTAGCCACGTTTCTGTTAGGTTAGCCACGTTTCTGTTTGGTTAGCCACGTTTCTGTTTGGTTAGCCACGTTTGTGTTAGCCACGTTTCTGTTTGGTTAGCCACGTTTCTGTTTGGTTAGCCACGTTTCTGTTTGGTTAGCCACGTTTCTGTTTGGTTAGCCACGTTTCTGTTTGGTTAGCCACGTTTCTGTTTGGTTAACCACGTTTCTGTTTGGTTAGCCACGTTTCTGTTTCTGTTAGCCACGTTTCTGTTAGGTTAGCCACGTTTCTGTTTGGTTAGCCACGTTTCTGTTTGGTTAGCCACGTTTCTGTTTGGTTAGCCACGTTTCTGTTTGGTTAGCCACGTTTCTGTTTGGTCGTTTCTGTAGCAATAATGTGATTGCAGAGTTTGCGAAATTGACGCAAATAACAAAAGACGATATTCTGCCATGTAGCCATAGACTACTGTGTAGTTTCCATTTAACTCTCTATCGGAAGAAGGTTAGCATTAGCATCATGTTGCTAACGGCTACAGGAAGTGTGCCTACACCAGGTTGTCTAACACACACACACAAACACACACAAAAACACGCACACACACACTCCTGTTTCAGAAAGCTGCAAGGAAATACCCATCACTGATGAATTCTGTTCATATATTATGATTCACTTGATTCCCGACCAAGTTCAATACATCTAGTTGATTCCCTACTAACGTCAATACATCTAGTTGATTCCCTACTAACGTCAATACATCTAGTTGATTCCCTACTAACGTCAATACATCTAGTTGATTCCCTACTAACGTCAATACATTTAGTTGATTCCCTACTAAGTTCAATACATTTAGTTGATTCCCTACTAAGTTCAATACATTTAGTTGATTCCCTACTAACGTCAATACATTTAGTTGATTCCCTACTAAGTTCAATACATTTAGTTGATTCCCTACTAAGTTCAATACATTTAGTTGATTCCCTACTAAGTTCAATACATTTAGTTGATTCCCTACTAAGTTCAATACATTTAGTTGATTCCCTACTAAGTTCAATACATTTAGTTGATTCCCTACTAAGTTCAATACATCTAGTTGATTCCCTACTAAGTTCAATACATTTAGTTGATTCCCTACTAAGTTCAATACATTTAGTTGATTTCCTACTAAGTTCAATACATTTAGTTGATTCCCTACTAAGTTCAATACATTTAGTTGATTCCCTACTAAGTTCAATACATTTAGTTGATTCCCTACTAAGTTAAATACATTTAGTTGATTCCCTACTAAGTTCAATACATTTAGTTGATTCCCTACTAAGTTCAATACATTTAGTTGATTCCCTACTAAGTTCAATACATTTAGTTGATTCCCTCCTATATTCAATACATTTAGTTGATTCCCTACTAGTTTCAATACATTTAGTTGATTCCCTACTAAGTTCAATACATTTAGTTGATTCCCTACTAAGTTCAATACATTTAGTTGATTCCCTACTAAGTTCAATACATTTAGTTGATTCCATACTAACGTCAATACATTTAGTTGATTCCCTACTAAGTTCAATACATGTTTGAATATTGTTGAATTCAGTTTTAATGTCTGGATTCCGTACTCAATGTAGATTTTATAGAGCCCTAGTGGGTGTGTGTGTGGTGTTTGGTGTTTGGTGTGTGTGTATGTAGTGTGTGTGTAGTGTGTGGTGTTTGGTGTGTGTGTGTGTGTTTGTAGTGTGTGTGTAGTGTGTGTAGTGTGTAGTGTGTGTGTAGTGTGTTGTGTGTGTGTGTAGTGTGTAGTGTGTGTTACCTATCCTGAGGTCCAGCTCCTGACGGACGTCCACAGCATCACTGACGTTGCCGTCTGGTTCCGTTAGCGTGTCACATGCTCTCCTGATAGAGTTGGGAGTGATCTCAGAGAACCGAGCACGGAACACCTGCACACCGGGCTTGACTGGAACACACACACACAGAGAGAGGGGCAACTGCTATCACAACACACATTATCCAGCCAGAGGTGCACGTGTGTGTGTGTGTGTGTGTGTGTGTGTGTGTGTGTGTGTGTACCTGCTTTGCAGACGTCTATCACTTCAAAGCCGATGTTCTCTCCCTCTCTGTCACAATCTGTCCAGATGACAAGCGCCTGGCACTGACTCACCTCTCTCTCTAGGGTCCGCTAGGAGACACACACACACCCCCACACACACACACAGGGAGAGACACACACACAGGGACACACAGCGAGACACACACACAGAGAGACACACACACCCACAGGGAGAGACACACACACAGAGAGAAAAGGTTACACACACACATCAGACTGAGAAGCTTGTTTGTTTCTGTCTTCGGAATCTTTGTCTGTCTTTCAGAAACACTCAGAAACTCTTTCTCTGTCTTTCAGAAACTCTCAGAAACTCTTTCTCTGTCTTTCAGAAACACTCAGAAACTCTTTCTATGTCAGTGCATGATTGCAGTATTGAACAACATGCCAATGAGTCCAATCAAAGGAAGTGTCAGAGAACCACAGTAACATTTCAAGACAGAAGACAGTAACAGTTCAAGACAGAAGACAGTAACATTTCAAGACAGAAGACAGTAACAGTACGTTCAACTAGACTACCTTGATCTGAACAAAGTTCTCAGGACAATACTTCTCCACCTCAGCATCAAACAGCAGGACAGGATTACAGCTGTGCCTGGAACACACACACACATAGTTACACACAGGTACACACACACACAGAGAGAGAGCACTATAGGAAGTGTCGTACGATGACAGAAGTCGTAAACCTCACCATTTCTGGAACTGAGCCTTGAACTCCAGACCCAACAGATGACCTGAAACTGACGTCATACACACCGTCACATTCTGTAGGGACACACACACACACACACAAAATGAGCCACCACCAAATCCCAAACACACCTGGGATAGAGCAGTTACTACTGGGATAGAGCAGTTACTACTGGGATAGAGCAGTTACTACTGGGATAGAGCAGTTACTACTGGGATAGAGCAGTTACTACTGGGATAGAGCAGTTACTACTGGGATAGAGCAGTTACTACTGGGATAGAGCAGTTACTACTGGGATAGAGCAGTTACTACTGGGATAGAGCAGTTACTACTGGGATAGAGCAGGAGTAGTGTTGCATGCTGCTACTTACCCTTCCAAACAGGTTGTATTCAAACTCATAGAGTTTATTATAGACAGACAGCCCCTCCCTCTGAAACACAGACAACAGACAGTATATTATAGACAGACAGCCCCTCCCTCTGAAACACAGACAACAGACAGTATATTATAGACAGACAGCCCCTCCCTCTGAAACACAGACAACAGACAGTATATTATAGACAGACAGCCCCTCCCTCTGAAACACAGACAACAGACAGTTTATTATAGACAGACAGCCCCTCCCTCTGAAACACAGACAGTATATTATAGACAGACAGCCCCTCCCTCTGAAACACAGACAGTGTATTATAGACAGACAGCCCCTCCCTCTGAAACACAGACAGTTTATTATAGACAGACAGCCCCTCCCTCTGAAACACAGACAACAGACAGTTTATTATAGACAGACAGCCAGAGACAATAAACAGAGACAATCACACCTGATGATGTGAGACATTATGTCATGGGAAGACAGCTGGAAGCTGAGATAAACAGACAATCGTCCCATGTACTGATAAAAAACATTTCTCTCACACACCTAAGACCCAAACACACACACACACACACACACACACACACAGACAGACCCACCCTCCTCGCTCTGCCGTCAGACATGATCTCCGCGATGCATTTGGCCGCGTCATTCTTCTCCGCCACACAGAGAACCCGTTTGATCTGAGTCCTCCGGATCATGTCTCCCGGGGAGTCTGTCCTCTTCTGTCCGGTGACGCTAAACCCCCTGTGGACCTGGAGCCGTAACGTTAACGGTCGTCCGGATGTGAACAGAGCCCTAGTCAGATGATGTATCAGCATAGCTAGCCTAGCCTAGCCAGGGCGCGTTGGAGCTACACTTGGCATAACGTTACACACACACGTCGTGCCCAGCTAACATTAGTCAATATAACTCCTGAAGCGTTGTTACAAACTGTTATTTTGACTGATCCAACAGATTGACACAACATAAAACTGTCCAGATCTCACAGGGTCAGTTAGCTTGATGGGAGTAGCTAGCTAAATCATGTCAAACTTCAACCCTGAAACTAAGTTTACATGCCGAAGCTTAACCTTACAATTTTCCTGATCACCTAAACACAATTTACAATGTAACGTGCATTAGCGTGGACCCAATCTGCTAATAAATACATCGTTTTAAAACTATTTTGCCAACTGAAAGGGTTGGTAAAAACGGCAGATAAATGTGATGTTATTGATTTTACAAATTCCGCGCCTGTCAACGACAGCAGTCGTAAAACGACGATGTCGTAAAACAACTGTCGTAAAACCCCTTCCTGTTCGTGTGAATAATACTTTTTATGCCGATGTCCTTTAATTTGACGCCAAAAATACTACGCGAAGAGTATCTATTTTCAAGATTGAAATTGTGATTCATAATCTTAAATCATGTTGAATGTGTAATATTAGGTTTGTCATTTTAGGACAGATAGCTACTTCCTTATGTGAGCTGGTCACGTGGTAACTACCAGCGGATTTTAATATGGCTACGGTCAGGATGTACATTTAACATTAAATAGTTTCACCGTATTTACTACTGGGACTTTATTATACCAGTGCATGACGGGCCACTGCCGATATTACCCGGTAACGGTGCACGATTCCCCGGACGAGCAATGTGTCATTGATGGGGTGACGGGATACGGTCGTGTTCCGTTACGCGTCGTCTGCTTGCCAGATAACTGTCTTGACGTCGGTACTGTACGGGGGACGGAGCCAGAGAGATAGTCCCGGTGTTAAGTGCTATTGTTTATATACAGCGGTGACAGACAGACAGCCTTTGGTCAGATGTCATGTTGATGTGTGGCCTTCCTGCATCGTATTTTATCATCATGGACAGACAGGTGAAGACCACTCCCAGCTGGTAGAGGTAACGGGACGCAGACAGACAGACAACCGTCAGTGTCGTGGACTGTTACTCCCAGCGAGTAGAGGGATACAGACAGACAGACGGACAGTCAGACATCTAGCCTAGTGGATGGACTTCCTCTGACGTCAAAGCTGACCCAAGCCCGGTCCAGAGAAAGATGATTGGTGCCCCAGACGTGGTGGCGTTTACTAAGGAGGATGATTTTGGGGAGGTAGGGTACCCCAACCCCTGGGTGGTGCCAGAAGAGTTCTCTGTCCCTCTGTTCCCATCGAATAACAACGCCAACCCCTGGGCCAAGACGTCATACGCCAAGTTCACTAAGGACTTCATCCTCATATCAGAGTTCTCTGAGCAGGTCGGTACCAGGGGCCACTGGGGGAGGGGTGTGTGTGTTGATCTGACGGTGTGTATGTCCGGACGGGGTGTGTGTCTGACCTTGTGTTGTCCTCCCCTCCAGGTGGGCCCCCAGCCTCTTCTCACCATTCCTGACGACCCGAAGGTGTTTGGGACCTTTGACCTGAACTACTTCAGTCTGAGGATCATGTCTGTTGACTACCAGGCCTCGTTCGTAGGACACCCCACCGGCAGCGGATACCCACGACTCAGGTAGCTGTCCTATTTTATTATGTTTTATTGTACTCTCCTCTGATGTTTGATTTGTACTCTACTCTAATGATGTCCTATTGTATTTGTACTCTACTCTAATGATGTCCTATTGTATTTGCATTGTACTCTAATGTTGTCCTATTGTATTGTATTGTACTCTAATGATGTCCTATTGTATTGTATTGTACTCTAATGATGTCCTATTGTATTGTATTGTACTCTAATGATATCCTATTGTATTTGTATTGTACTCTAATGATGTCCTATTGTATTTGTATTGTACTCTACTGATATTGTATTTGTACTCTACTCTAATGATGTCCTATTGTATTTGTATTGTACTCTACTGATATTGTATTTGTATTGTACTCTAATGATATTGTATTTGTATTGTACTCTACTGATATTGTATTTGTATTGTACTCTACTGATATTGTATTTGTATTGTACTCTACTGATATTGTATTTGTATTGTACTCTACTGATATTGTATTTGTATTGTACTCTAATGATGTCCTATTGTATTTGTACTCTACTCTAATGATGTCCTATTGTATTTGTACTCTACTCTAATGATATCCTATTGTATTTGTATTGTACTCCAATGATATCCTATTGTATTTGTATTGTACTCTAATGATATCCTATTGTATTTGTATTGTACTCTACTGATATTGTATTTGTATTGTACTCTACTCTAATGATATCCTATTGTATTTGTATTGTACTCTAATGATATCCTATTGTATTTGTATTGTACTCTAATGATATCCTATTGTATTTGTATTGTACTCTAATGATATCCTATTGTATTTGTACTCTACTCTAATGATATCCTATTGTATTTGTATTGTACTCTAATGATATCCTATTGTATTTGTATTGTACTCTACTGATATTGTATTTGTATTGTACTCTACTCTAATGATATCCTATTGTATTTGTATTGTACTCTAATGATATTCTATTGTATTTGTATTGTACTCTAATGATATCCTATTGTATTTGTATTGTACTCTAATGATATCCTATTGTATTTGTATTGTACTCTACTGATATTGTATTTGTATTGTACTCTACTCTAATGATATCCTATTGTATTTGTACTCTACTCTAATGATATCCTATTGTATTTGTACTCTACTCTAATGATGTCCTATTGTATTTGTATTGTACTCTAATGATATCCTATTGTATTTGTATTGTACTCTAATGATATCCTATTGTATTTGTATTGTACTCTAATGATATCCTATTGTATTTGTATTGTACTCTAATGATGTCCTATTGTATTTGTATTGTACTCTACTGATATTGTATTTGTATTGTACTCTACTCTAATGATATCCTATTGTATTTGTATTGTACTCTACTGATATTGTATTTGTATTGTACTCTACTCTAATGATATCCTATTGTATTTGTATTGTACTCTACTGATATTGTATTTGTATTGTACTCTACTCTAATGATATCCTATTGTATTTGTATTGTACTCTAATGATATCCTATTGTATTTGTATTGTACTCTAATGATATCCTATTGTATTTGTATTGTACTCTACTGATATCATATTGTATTTGTATTGTACTCTAATGATATCCTATTGTATTTGTACTCTACTCTAATGATATCCTATTGTATTTGTACTCTACTCTAATGATATCCTATTGTATTTGTATTGTACTCTAATGATGTCCTATTGTATTTGTATTGTACTCTACTGATGTCCTATTGTATTTGTATTGTACTCTACTGATATTGTATTTGTATTGTACTCTACTCCAATGATATCCTATTGTATTTGTATTGTACTCTAATGATATCCTATTGTATTTGTATTGTACTCTACTGATATCCTATTGTATTTGTACTCTACTCTAATGATATCCTATTGTATTTGTATTGTACTCTAATGATGTTGTATTTGTATTGTACTCTAATGATGTTGTATTTGTATTGTACTCTAATGATATTGTATTTGTATTGTACTCTACTGTAATGACATCCTATTTTACTGTTTTCTGTTACATTCTATTATATATTCTACTCTAATTCTATTCTACTCTAATTATATTCTGTTCTATTCTACTCTAGTTCTATTCTGTTCTATTCTACTCTAGTTCTATTATGTTCTATTCTATTCTACTCTAGTTCTATTATGTTCTATTCTATTCTACTCTAGTTCTATTATGTTCTATTCTACTCTAGTTCTATTCTGTTCTATTCTACTCTAGTTCTATTCTGTTATTCTACTCTAGTTCTATTATGTTCTATTCTATTCTACTCTAGTTCTATTATGTTCTATTCTATTCTACTCTAGTTCTATTATGTTCTATTCTATTCTACTCTAGTTCTATTCTGTTCTATTCTACTCTAGTTCTATTCTGTTATTCTACTCTAGTTCTATTCTATTCTGTTCTATTCTACTCTAGTTCTATTATGTTCTATTCTATTCTACTCTAGTTCTATTATGTTCTATTCTATTCTACTCTAGTTCTATTATGTTCTATTCTACTCTAGTTCTATTCTGTTCTATTCTACTCTAGTTCTATTCTACTCTAGTTCGATTCTACTCTAGTTCTATTCTACTCTAGTTCTGTTCTATTCTACTCTAGTTCTATTCTGTTCTATTCTACTCTAGTTCTGTTCTATTCTACTCTAGTTCTATTCTGTTCTATTCTACTCTAGTTCTATTCTGTTCTATTCTACTCTAGTTCTATTCTACTCTAGTTCGATTCTACTCTAGTTCTATTCTGTTCTATTCTACTCTAGTTCTGTTCTATTCTACTCTAGTTCTATTCTGTTCTATTCTACTCTAGTTCTATTCTGTTCTATTCTACTCTAGTTCTATTCTGTTCTATTCTACTCTAGTTCTATTCTACTCTAGTTCTATTCTACTCTAGTTCTATTCTACTCTAGTTCTGTTCTATTCTACTCTAGTTCTATTCTGTTCTATTCTACTCTAGTTCTATTCTGTTCTATTCTACTCTAGTTCTATTCTGTTCTATTCTACTCTAGTTCTATTCTGTTCTATTCTACTCTAGTTATATTCTGTTCTATTCTACTCTAGTTCTATTATGTTCTATTCTACTCTAGTTCTATTCTGTTCTATTCTACTCTAGTTCTATTCTGTTCTATAGTTATATTCTACTCTAGTTATATTCTGTTCTATTCTACTCTAGTTCTATTCTGTTCTATTCTACTCTAGTTCTATTCTGTTCTATAGTTATATTCTACTCTAGTTATATTCTGTTCTATTCTACTCTAGTTCTATTATGTTCTATTCTACTCTAGTTCTATTCTGTTCTATAGTTATATTCTACTCTAGTTCTATTCTGTTCTATTCTACTCTAGTTCTATTCTGTTCTATAGTTATATTCTACTCTAGTTATATTCTGTTCTATTCTACTCTAGTTCTATTCTGTTCTATTCTACTCTAGTTCTATTCTGTTCTATTCTACTCTAGTTCTATTCTGTTCTATTCTACTCTAGTTCTATTCTGTTCTATTCTACTCTAGTTCTATTCTGTTCTATTCTACTCTAGTTCTATTCTGTTCTATAGTTATATTCTACTCTAGTTCTATTCTGTTCTATTCTACTCTAGTTCTATTCTGTTCTATTCTACTCTAGTTCTATTCTGTTCTATAGTTATATTATACTCTAATTCTGTTCTATTCTAATTATTTTCTGTTATTTTCTGTTACATTGTATTAATGTTCTACTCTAATTCTGTTCTCTTCTATTATATTCTACTCTAATTCTGTTCTATTCTAATTATTTCCTGTCACATTATATTCTACTCTAATTCTGTTCTATTCTGCTGTAATTATTTTCTGTTCTATTCTTGTTAGAATGTAACAGAAAATAATTACAGTAGAAGAGAACAGAATAGAATAGAATAGAATGTAACAGAAAATAATTACAGTAGAATATAATAGAATATTCTACTCTAATTCTGTTCTGTTACATTCTATTATATTCTACTCTAATTCTGTTCTGTTGCATTCTATTATATTCTACTCTAATTATTTTCTGTTAAATTCTACTCTAATTCTGTTCTGTTGCATTCTATTATATTCTACTCTAATTCTGTTATATTCTAATTATGTTCTGTTACATTCTATTATATTCTATTATATTCTACTCTAATTGTATCCTGTTCTCTCCTCCCCTGTAGTTTTGTGGAGGACTCCAGGGTGGTTCTGGGTAACTCTAAGGAGGGGGCGTTTGACTAGTCTGTTCTCTCCTCCCCTGTAGTTTTGTGGAGGACTCCCGGGTGGTGCTGGGTAACTCTAAGGAGGGGGCGTTTGACTAGTCTGTTCTCTCCTCCCCTGTAGTTTTGTGGAGGACTCCCGGGTGGTGCTGGGTGACTCTAAGGAGGGGGCGTTTGACTAGTCTGTTCTCTCCTCCCCTGTAGTTTTGTGGAGGACTCCCGGGTGGTGCTGGGTGACTCTAAGGAGGGGGCGTTTGCCTACGTTCACCACCTGACCCTGTATGACCTGGAGGCCCGAGGCTTCGTCCGCCCATTCTGCATGGCCTACGTCTCTGCCGACGAGAGGAAGATCATGCTGCAGTTCCAGGAGCTGTCACTCCTCTTCTCCCGCGCCTCCGAGTGCCTGAAGACCGGAAACCGACGGGCCTTCGCCCGCGAGCTGCAGAGGAAGCTACGTGACCTGGAGTACGAGGACACACACACACACACACACTCTGACACACACACACACACACACACACTCTGACACACACACACACACTCTGACACACACACACACACACACGCTCTGACACAAACACACTGACACACACACACACACTCTGACAGGTTCCTACTGCTACCATCTGTTGTAACTTCCTGTTGTGCCTCTCCTGCCAGGTACACAAGGTCTGTTCTGCAGAAAGAGGAGGGGCTTCAGCGGGAGGCGGGGCCTCAGGGGTGTTACTCCGCCCGCGCGGTGGACAAGGCCAATGAGCTTGCGGCGATGGAGAAGAGTATCTACGAGCACCGAGACCTGCTGAGGCAGATCACCTCGTACCCCCTCCGCCCCCGCCGAGACCCCCACGCCGCACACTGTCAACACTGTGTCACAGAGTCACAGAGACACAGAGACGCGCCGCCTGGCCCCGACCGTGACACGGGGGAGGAGGCGGGACAGAGGAGGCAGTCCTACACCCCGCAGCTCATCAAGGGGAAGTCGGCCAAGTGTTTCGCCAAGCGTCTGAAGAACCTGACGGAGTTATGCGAGGAGAGGTTCTACGAGGCCACCGTGGAACTACTCAACCACACAGAGCGGTGTTTCCGGGGGGACTTGTGTTACCTGTACACCCGCCGCCTGGACCGAGCGCTACGCAGGAAGCAGAACATCACCAACTTCCTGTTTGAGGAGGAGCTAGGGGAGGAGGAAGAGGAAGTAGCGGTGCTGGGAAGAATCTTCTGTTCTCTCAACCACACAGTGGGGACGGACTCACATATACACACCCCTTCCATCGTGCTTTGCCCCGAGCCACCGGAGTCTGTGGAGGTTCTGGAGGTGAACCCTCCCTGCCCTGATAACTCTGCCCAGCAGAGTGAGGCCCTGACCGGGGAGGAGAGGCTGGAGTCGTCACTCTCTGATCTGACCATGGAGACGCAGGACCAGGAAAGCTCTGAGGAGAATAAGGACAGCTTTAGTAGTGACAGGAGTGGAGGAGAGGAGGAGGAGGAGGGACGGGAGGGAGGAGATCAGACCCCTGTTTTTCTGCTGGAGGCTGAGGAGGGGGGAGAGGGTGAGACACACCGTGTGTGTGAGAGGGAGGGAGAGGCAGAAGGAGTGTTTAACAGAAAGAGGGAGGGAGAGGCAGAAGGAGTGTTTAACGGAGAGAGGGAGGGAGAGGCAGGAGTGCTTGGGAGAGAGGAAGGAGGGGCTGGGAGAGAGGAGGGAGGGGCTGAGACAGAGGAGGGAGGGGCTGAGACAGAGGAGGGAGGGGCTGAGACAGAGGAGGGAGGGGCTGAGACAGAGGAGGGAGGGGCTGAGACAGAGGAGGGAGGGGCTGAGACAGAGGAGGGAGGGGCTGAGACAGAGGAGGGAGGGGCTGAGACAGAGGAGGGTGATGGACAGAGAGTTCCTGACCCTGAGTTACTGGTCCAGATGGACACGGCCTGCTGCATGTCTCAGGAGGGCTTCCTGTACAACTCTTCTCCCCCAGACACGCTGCCTGCTTCTGGGCTGCAGCCCGGCTCTCTACCCCTTCCCCTGGTGGTCAACCAGGAGCCCCAGGCCCTGCTGCCGGTCCAGGGGGACTACGGCCTGGGTTCCCCCCACTGCCCGAGCCCTGGGGCTGGGCTGGACCTGCCCGTCTCCTCCTCGGGAGATACCACCTCCAGGGGTTCGGACCAGGACGGGTGGGACTGTACCATGTCAGCGTCTACGGGGTCCGAACGGGCCGGCTCACCTCTGGGGTACGGAGGGTTGGTAACGCTGAGGCAGAAGAAGAGGGCCGGGCAGGGAGCGCTCAGGTGAGTCACTCATTGGTTGATTAATTCATTCTATAGCTTAGAGGACTCCTGATATCTCCAGTCTATGTGTGTGTTTTCTATACCTGCTCTCTCCCCCCCCCCCATGGAAGGTGTTTTCTATACCTGCTCTCTCCCCCCCCCCCATGGAAGGTGTTTTCTATACCTGCCCCCCCCCCCATGGAAGGTGTTTTCTATACCTGCTCTCTCCCCCCCCCATGGAAGGTGTTTTCTATACCTGCTCTCTCCCCCCCCCATGGAAGGTGTTTTCTATACCTGCCCCCCCCCCCCCATGGAAGGTGTTTTCTATACCTGCTCTCTCCCCCCCCCCATGGAAGGTGTTTTCTATACCTGCTTCCCCCCCCCCATGGAAGGTGTTTTCTATACCTGCTCCCCCCCATGGAAGGTGTTTTCTATACCTGCTCCCCCCCCATGGAAGGTGTTTTCTATACCTGCTCCCCCCCATGGAAGGTGTTTTCTATACCTGCTACCCCCCCATGGAAGGTGTTTTCTATACCTGCTCCCCCCCATGGAAGGTGTTTTCTATACCTGCCCCCCCCCCCCCCCCATGGAAGGTGTTTTCTATACCTGCCCCCCCGCTCCTTCTCTTTTACCTGTCCATCTGCTCCTCTCCCTCACCTGTCCATCTGCTCTCTCTGACCTGTCCATCTACTCTCTGTCCATCTGCTCCCTCTCTCTCACCTGTCCATCTGCTCCCTCTCTCTCACCTGTCCATCTGCTCTCTCTCACCTGTCCATCTGCTCTCTCTCACCTGTCCATCTGCTCTCTCTCTCACCTGTCCATCTGCTCCCTCTCACCTTTCCATCTGCTCCCTCTCTCACCTGTCCATCTGCTCCCTCTCTCACCTGTCCATCTGCTCCCCATCATCTGCTCCTTCTCTCTCACCTGTCCATCTGCTCCCTCTCTTTCACCTGTTCCATCTGCTCTCTCTCACCTGTCCATCTGCTCTCTCTCTCACCTGTCCATCTACTCTCTCTGTCCATCTGCTCCCTCTCTCTCACCTGTCCATCTGCTCCCTCTCTCTCACCTGTCCATCTGCTCCCTCTCTCTCACCTGTCCATCTGCTCTCTCTCTCTCACCTGTCCATCTGTCCCTCTCTCTCACCTGTCCATCAGTCCCTCTCTCTCACCTGTCCATCTACTCTCTGTCCATCTGCTCCCTCTCTCTCACCTGTCCATCTGCTCCCTCTCTCTCACCTGTCCATCTGCTCCCTCTCTCTCACCTGTCCATCTGCTCCCTCTCTCTCACCTGTCCTTCTGCTGTCTCTCTCACCTATCCATCTGCTGTCTCTCACCTGTCCATCTGCTCCCTCTCTCACATGTCCATCTGTTCCCTCTCTCTCACCTGTCCATCTGCTCCCTCTCTCACCTGTCCATCTGCTCCGTCTCTCACCTGTCCATCTGCTCACTCTCTCACCTGTCCATCTGCTCTCTCTCTCACCTGCTGTCACTGTCACTTGTCCACTCAACTGTAACATTATTGTCATCGGAGAGTTCCTCAATGAGCTAGACACCTCGTAGAGTTCCTCAATGAGCTAGACACCTCGTAGAGTTCCTCAATGAGCTAGACACCTCGTAGAGTTCCTCAATGAGCTAGACACATTGATTAGCTCATTTCCTGACGATGGCTCGCCACTCATCGTTCTTGGCGACTTCAACCTCCCAATGTCTGCCTTCAATTAATTTCTTTCCAAGTTTCTCTTTCCCCTCCTTGCCTCCTTGTGATCTTACAGAACAGGGCTGTGGGAGGCTGAGATACTCATTGTGATCTTACAGAACAGGGCTGTGGGAGGCTGAGATACTCATTGTGATCTTACAGAACAGGGCTGTGGGAGGCTGAAATACTCATTGTGGTCTTACAGAACAGGGCTGTGGGAGGCTGAGATACTCATTGTGATCTTACAGAACAGGGCTGTGGGAGGCTGAGATACTCATTGTGATCTTACAGAACAGGGCTGTGGGAGGCTGAGATACTCATTGTGATCTTACAGAACAGGGCTGTGGGAGGCTGAGATACTCATTGTGATCTTACAGAACAGGGCTGTGGGAGGCTGTGATACTCATTGTGATCTTACAGAACAGGGCTGTGGGAGGCTGAGATACTCATTGTGATCTTACAGAACAGGGCTGTGGGAGGCTGAGATACTCATTGTGATCTTACAGAACAGGGCTGTGGGAGGCTGAAATACTCATTGTGATCTTACAGAACAGGGCTGTGGGAGGCTGAAATACTCATTGTGATCTTACAGAACAGGGCTGTGGGAGGCTGAGATACTCATTGTGATCTTACAGAACAGGGCTGTGGGAGGCTGAGATACTCATTGTGATCTTACAGAACAGGGCTGTGGGAGGCTGAGATACTCATTGTGATCTTACAGAACAGGGCTGTGGGAGGCTGAGATACTCATTGTGATCTTACAGAACAGGGCTGTGGGAGGCTGAGATACTCATTGTGATCTTACAGAACAGGGCTGTGGGAGGCTGAGATACTCATTGTGATCTTACAGAACAGGGCTGTGGGAGGCTGAGATACTCATTGTGATCTTACAGAACAGGGCTGTGGGAGGCTGAGATACTCATTGTGATCTTACAGAACAGGGCTGTGGGAGGCTGAGATACTCATGTATATACTATATCCTGTATCTTAGTCTATGCATTACTCATCTCATATGTATATACTATATTCTGTCCTATTCTACTGTATCTTAGTCTCTGACATCGCTCATCCTTCATTTACTTTAGATTGTTGTGTATTGTTAGATATTACTGTTGGAGCTAGAAACACCAGCATTATATATTACTGTACTGTTGGAGCTAGAAACACCAGCATTATATATTACTGTTGGAGCTAGAAACACAAGCATTATATATTACTGTTGGAGCTAGAAACACAAGCATTATATATTACTGTTGGAGCTAGAAACACCAGCATTATATATTACTGTACTGTTGGAGCTAGAAACACCAGCATTATATATTACTGTACTGTTGGAGCTAGAAACACCAGCATTATATATTACTGTTGGAGCTAGAAACACCAGCATTATATATTACTGTTGGAGCTAGAAACACAAGCATTAGATATTACTGTTGGAGCTAGAAACACCAGCATTATATATTACTGATGGAGCTAGAAACACAAGCATTATATATTACTGACTGTTGGAGCTAGAAACACAAGCATTATATATTACTGTTGGAGCTAGAAACACAAGCATTATATATTACTGTACTGTTGGAGCTAGAAACACAAGCATTATGTATTACTGTACTGTTGGAGCTAGAAACACAAGCATTATATATTACTGTTGGAGCTAGAAACACAAGCATTATATATTACTGTTGGAGCTAGAAACACCAGCATTATATATTACTGTTGGAGCTAGAAACACAAGCATTATATATTACTGTACTGTTGGAGCTAGAAACACAAGCATTAGATATTACTGTTGGAGCTAAAAACACAAGCATTAGATATTACTGTACTGTTGGAGCTAGAAACACAAGCATTAGATATTACTGTTGGAGCTAAAAACACAAGCATTAGATATTACTGTACTGTTGGAGCTAGAAACACAAGCATTATGTATTACTGTACTGTTGAAGCTAGAAACACAAGCATTATATATTACTGCACTGTTGGAGCTAGAAACACAAGCATTTAGTTAGATATTACTGCACTGTTGGAGCTAGAAACACAAGCATTATATATTACTGTACTGTTGGAGCTAGAAACACAAGCATTATATATTACTGCACTGTTGGAGCTAAAAACACAAGCATTAGATATTACTGTTGGAGCTAAAAACACAAGCATTAGATATTACTGTACTGTTGGAGCTAGAAACACAAGCATTATGTATTACTGTACTGTTGGAGCTAGAAACACAAGCATTATATATTACTGCACTGTTGGAGCTAGAAACACCAGCATTTAGTTAGATATTACTGCACTGTTGGAGCTAGAAACACAAGCATTTAGTTAGATATTACTGTTGGAGCTGGGAACACAAGCATTAGATATTACTGTACTGTTGGAGCTAGAAACACAAGCATTATGTATTACTGTACTGTTGGAGCTAGAAACACAAGCATTATGTATTACTGTACTGTTGGAGCTAGAAACACAAGCATTATATATTACTGCACTGTTGGAGCTAGAAACACAAGCATTTAGTTAGATATTGCTGCACTGTTGGAGCTAGAAACACAAGCATTGTATATTACTGTTGGAGCTAGAAACACAAGCATTATATATTACTGCACTGTTGGAGCTAGAAACACAAGCATTTAGTTAGATATTACTGTACTGTTGGAGCTAGAAACACAGGCATTATATATTACTGTACTGATGGAGCTAGAAACAAAAGCATTAGATATTACTGTTGGAGCTAGAAACACAAGCATTATATATTACTGCACTGTTGGAGCTAGAAACACAAGCATTTAGTTAGATATTACTGTACTGTTGGAGCTAGAAACACAAGCATTATATATTACTGCACTGTTGGAGCTAGAAACACAAGCATTTAGTTAGATATTATTGCACTGTTGGAGCTAGAAACACAAGCATTGTATATTACTGCACTGTTGGAGCTAGAAACACAAGCATTAGATATTACTGTTGGAGCTAGAAACACAAGCATTATATATTACTGCACTGTTGGAGCTAGAAACACAAGCATTTAGTTAGATATTACTGTACTGTTGGAGCTAGAAACACAAGCATTATATATTACTGCAATGTTGGAGCTAGAAACACAAGCATTTAGTTAGATATTATTGCACTGTTGGAGCTAGAAACACAAGCATTGTATATTACTGTTGGAGCTAGAAACACAAGCATTATATATTACTGCACTGTTGGAGCTAGAAACACAAGCATTTAGTTAGATATTATTGCACTGTTGGAGCTAGAAACACAAGCATTGTATATTACTGCACTGTTGGAGCTAGAAACACAAGCATTATATATTACTGTTGGAGCTAGAAACACAAGCATTATATATTACTGTTGGAGCTAGAAACACAAGCATTATATATTACTGTACTGTTGGAGCTAGAAACACAAGCATTAGATATTACTGTACTGATGGAGCTAGAAACACAAGCATTATATATTACTGCACTGTTGGAGCTAGAAACACAAGCATTATGTATTACTGTACTGTTGGAGCTAGAAACACAAGCATTAGATATTACTGACTGTTGGAGCTAGAAACACAAGCATTATATATTACTGTACTGTTGGAGCTAGAAACACAAGCATTAGATATTACTGTTGGAGCTAGAAACACAAGCATTAGATATTACTGTTGGAGCTAGAAACACCAGCATTATATATTACTGATGGAGCTAGAAACACAAGCATTATATATTACTGACTGTTGGAGCTAGAAACACAAGCATTATATATTACTGTTGGAGCTAGAAACACAAGCATTATATATTACTGTACTGTTGGAGCTAGAAACACAAGCATTATGTATTACTGTACTGTTGGAGCTAGAAACACAAGCATTATATATTACTGTTGGAGCTAGAAACACAAGCATTATATATTACTGTACTGTTGGAGCTAGAAACACAAGCATTAGATATTACTGTTGGAGCTAAAAACACAAGCATTAGATATTACTGTACTGTTGGAGCTAGAAACACAAGCATTAGATATTACTGTTGGAGCTAAAAACACAAGCATTAGATATTACTGTACTGTTGGAGCTAGAAACACAAGCATTATGTATTACTGTACTGTTGGAGCTAGAAACACAAGCATTATATATTACTGCACTGTTGGAGCTAGAAACACAAGCATTTAGTTAGATATTACTGTACTGTTGGAGCTAGAAACACAAGCATTATATATTACTGCACTGTTGGAGCTAAAAACACAAGCATTAGATATTACTGTTGGAGCTAAAAACACAAGCATTAGATATTACTGTACTGTTGGAGCTAGAAACACAAGCATTATGTATTACTGTACTGTTGGAGCTAGAAACACAAGCATTATATATTACTGCACTGTTGGAGCTAGAAACACCAGCATTTAGTTAGATATTACTGCACTGTTGGAGCTAGAAACACAAGCATTTAGTTAGATATTACTGTTGGAGCTGGGAACACAAGCATTAGATATTACTGTACTGTTGGAGCTAGAAACACAAGCATTATGTATTACTGTACTGTTGGAGCTAGAAACACAAGCATTATGTATTACTGTACTGTTGGAGCTAGAAACACAAGCATTATATATTACTGCACTGTTGGAGCTAGAAACACAAGCATTTAGTTAGATATTGCTGCACTGTTGGAGCTAGAAACACAAGCATTGTATATTACTGTTGGAGCTAGAAACACAAGCATTATATATTACTGCACTGTTGGAGCTAGAAACACAAGCATTGTATATTACTGTTGGAGCTAGAAACACAAGCATTATATATTACTGCACTGTTGGAGCTAGAAACACAAGCATTTAGTTAGATATTACTGTACTGTTGGAGCTAGAAACACAAGCATTATATATTACTGCACTGTTGGAGCTAGAAACACAAGCATTTAGTTAGATATTATTGCACTGTTGGAGCTAGAAACACAAGCATTGTATATTACTGCACTGTTGGAGCTAGAAACACAAGCATTAGATATTACTGTTGGAGCTAGAAACACAAGCATTATATATTACTGCACTGTTGGAGCTAGAAACACAAGCATTTAGTTAGATATTACTGTACTGTTGGAGCTAGAAACACAAGCATTATATATTACTGCACTGTTGGAGCTAGAAACACAAGCATTTAGTTAGATATTATTGCACTGTTGGAGCTAGAAACACAAGCATTGTATATTACTGTTGGAGCTAGAAACACAAGCATTATATATTACTGCACTGTTGGAGCTAGAAACACAAGCATTTAGTTAGATATTACTGTACTGTTGGAGCTAGAAACACAAGCATTATATATTACTGCACTGTTGGAGCTAGAAACACAAGCATTTAGTTAGATATTATTGCACTGTTGGAGCTAGAAACACAAGCATTGTATATTACTGCACTGTTGGAGCTAGAAACACAAGCATTAGATATTACTGTACTGTTGGAGCTAGAAACACAAGCATTAGATATTACTGTGCTGTTGGAGCTAGGAACACAAGCATTGTATATTACTGACTGTTGGAGCTAAAAACACAAGCATTAGATATTACTGACTGTTGGAGCTAGGAACACAAGCATTTAGTTAGATATTACTGACTGTTGGAGCTAGAAACACAAACATTTAGTTAGATATTACTGTTGGAGCTGGGAACACCAGCATTTAGTTAGATATTACTGACTGTTGGAGCTAGAAACACAGGCATTATATTACTGTACTGTTGGAGCTAGGAACACAAGCATTAGATATTGCTGTACTGTTGGAGCTAGGAACACAAGCATTTAGTTAGATATTACTGTTGGAGCTAGGAACACAAGCATTATATATTACTGTTGGAGCTAGAAACACAAGCATTTAGTCAGATATTACTGTACTGTTGGAGCTAGAAACACAAGCATTTAGTTAGATATTACTGTACTGTTGGAGCTGGGAACACAAGCATTTAGTTAGATACTACTGCACTGTTGGAGCTAGAAACACAAGCATTTAGTTAGATATTGCTGCACTGTTGGAGCTAGAAACACAAGCATTGTATATTACTGTTGGAGCTAGAAACACAAGCATTAGATATTACTGTTGGAGCTAGAAACACAAGCATTTAGTTAGATATTGCTGCACTGTTGGAGCTAGGAACACATGCATTATATATTACTGTTGGAGCTAGAAACACAAGCATTAGATATTACTGTTGGAGCTAGGAACACAAGCATTAGATATTACTGTACTGTTGGAGCTAGGAACACAAGCATTTAGTCAGATATTGCTGCACTGTTGGAGCTAGGAACACATGCATTGTATATTACTGCACTGTTGGAGCTAGAAACACAAGCATTAGATATTACTGTTGGAGCTAGAAACACAAGCATTATATATTACTGCACTGTTGGAGCTAGAAACACAAGCATTTAGTTAGATATTACTGTACTGTTGGAGCTAGAAACACAAGCATTATATATTACTGCACTGTTGGAGCTAGAAACACAAGCATTTAGTTAGATATTATTGCACTGTTGGAGCTAGAAACACAAGCATTGTATATTACTGTTGGAGCTAGAAACACAAGCATTATATATTACTGCACTGTTGGAGCTAGAAACACAAGCATTTAGTTAGATATTATTGCACTGTTGGAGCTAGAAACACAAGCATTGTATATTACTGCACTGTTGGAGCTAGAAACACAAGCATTATATATTACTGTTGGAGCTAGAAACACAAGCATTATATATTACTGTTGGAGCTAGAAACACAAGCATTATATATTACTGTACTGTTGGAGCTAGAAACACAAGCATTAGATATTACTGACTGTTGGAGCTAGAAACACAAGCATTATATATTACTGTACTGTTGGAGCTAGAAACACAAGCATTATATATTACTGTTGGAGCTAGAAACACAAGCATTAGATATTACTGTTGGAGCTAGAAACACCAGCATTATATATTACTGATGGAGCTAGAAACACAAGCATTATATATTACTGACTGTTGGAGCTAGAAACACAAGCATTATATATTACTGTTGGAGCTAGAAACACAAGCATTATATATTACTGTACTGTTGGAGCTAGAAACACAAGCATTATGTATTACTGTACTGTTGGAGCTAGAAACACAAGCATTATATATTACTGTTGGAGCTAGAAACACAAGCATTATATATTACTGTACTGTTGGAGCTAGAAACACAAGCATTAGATATTACTGTACTGATGGAGCTAGAAACACAAGCATTATATATTACTGCACTGTTGGAGCTAGAAACACAAGCATTATGTATTACTGTACTGTTGGAGCTAGAAACACAAGCATTAGATATTACTGACTGTTGGAGCTAGAAACACAAGCATTATATATTACTGTACTGTTGGAGCTAGAAACACAAGCATTATATATTACTGTTGGAGCTAGAAACACAAGCATTAGATATTACTGTTGGAGCTAGAAACACCAGCATTATATATTACTGATGGAGCTAGAAACACAAGCATTATATATTACTGACTGTTGGAGCTAGAAACACAAGCATTATATATTACTGTTGGAGCTAGAAACACAAGCATTATATATTACTGTACTGTTGGAGCTAGAAACACAAGCATTATGTATTACTGTACTGTTGGAGCTAGGAACACAAGCATTATATATTACTGTTGGAGCTAGAAACACAAGCATTTAGTCAGATATTACTGTACTGTTGGAGCTAGAAACACAAGCATTTAGTTAGATATTACTGTACTGTTGGAGCTGGGAACACAAGCATTTAGTTAGATACTACTGCACTGTTGGAGCTAGAAACACAAGCATTTAGTTAGATATTGCTGCACTGTTGGAGCTAGAAACACAAGCATTGTATATTACTGTTGGAGCTAGAAACACAAGCATTAGATATTACTGTTGGAGCTAGAAACACAAGCATTTAGTTAGATATTGCTGCACTGTTGGAGCTAGGAACACATGCATTATATATTACTGTTGGAGCTAGAAACACAAGCATTAGATATTACTGTTGGAGCTAGGAACACAAGCATTAGATATTACTGTACTGTTGGAGCTAGAAACACAAGCATTAGATATTACTGTACTGTTGGAGCTAGGAACACAAGCATTTAGTCAGATATTGCTGCACTGTTGGAGCTAGGAACACATGCATTGTATATTACTGCACTGTTGGAGCTAGAAACACAAGCATTAGATATTACTGTTGGAGCTAGAAACACAAGCATTATATATTACTGCACTGTTGGAGCTAGAAACACAAGCATTTAGTTAGATATTACTGTACTGTTGGAGCTAGAAACACAAGCATTATATATTACTGCACTGTTGGAGCTAGAAACACAAGCATTTAGTTAGATATTATTGCACTGTTGGAGCTAGAAACACAAGCATTGTATATTACTGTTGGAGCTAGAAACACAAGCATTATATATTACTGCACTGTTGGAGCTAGAAACACAAGCATTTAGTTAGATATTATTGCACTGTTGGAGCTAGAAACACAAGCATTGTATATTACTGCACTGTTGGAGCTAGAAACACAAGCATTATATATTACTGTTGGAGCTAGAAACACAAGCATTATATATTACTGTTGGAGCTAGAAACACAAGCATTATATATTACTGTACTGTTGGAGCTAGAAACACAAGCATTAGATATTACTGTACTGATGGAGCTAGAAACACAAGCATTATATATTACTGCACTGTTGGAGCTAGAAACACAAGCATTATGTATTACTGTACTGTTGGAGCTAGAAACACAAGCATTAGATATTACTGACTGTTGGAGCTAGAAACACAAGCATTATATATTACTGTACTGTTGGAGCTAGAAACACAAGCATTATATATTACTGTTGGAGCTAGAAACACAAGCATTAGATATTACTGTTGGAGCTAGAAACACCAGCATTATATATTACTGATGGAGCTAGAAACACAAGCATTATATATTACTGACTGTTGGAGCTAGAAACACAAGCATTATATATTACTGTTGGAGCTAGAAACACAAGCATTATATATTACTGTACTGTTGGAGCTAGAAACACAAGCATTATGTATTACTGTACTGTTGGAGCTAGAAACACAAGCATTATATATTACTGTTGGAGCTAGAAACACAAGCATTATATATTACTGTACTGTTGGAGCTAGAAACACAAGCATTAGATATTACTGTTGGAGCTAAAAACACAAGCATTAGATATTACTGTACTGTTGGAGCTAGAAACACAAGCATTAGATATTACTGTTGGAGCTAAAAACACAAGCATTAGATATTACTGTACTGTTGGAGCTAGAAACACAAGCATTATGTATTACTGTACTGTTGGAGCTAGAAACACAAGCATTATATATTACTGCACTGTTGGAGCTAGAAACACAAGCATTTAGTTAGATATTACTGTACTGTTGGAGCTAGAAACACAAGCATTATATATTACTGCACTGTTGGAGCTAAAAACACAAGCATTAGATATTACTGTTGGAGCTAAAAACACAAGCATTAGATATTACTGTACTGTTGGAGCTAGAAACACAAGCATTATGTATTACTGTACTGTTGGAGCTAGAAACACAAGCATTATATATTACTGCACTGTTGGAGCTAGAAACACCAGCATTTAGTTAGATATTACTGCACTGTTGGAGCTAGAAACACAAGCATTTAGTTAGATATTACTGTTGGAGCTGGGAACACAAGCATTAGATATTACTGTACTGTTGGAGCTAGAAACACAAGCATTATGTATTACTGTACTGTTGGAGCTAGAAACACAAGCATTATGTATTACTGTACTGTTGGAGCTAGAAACACAAGCATTATATATTACTGCACTGTTGGAGCTAGAAACACAAGCATTTAGTTAGATATTGCTGCACTGTTGGAGCTAGAAACACAAGCATTGTATATTACTGTTGGAGCTAGAAACACAAGCATTATATATTACTGCACTGTTGGAGCTAGAAACACAAGCATTGTATATTACTGTTGGAGCTAGAAACACAAGCATTATATATTACTGCACTGTTGGAGCTAGAAACACAAGCATTTAGTTAGATATTACTGTACTGTTGGAGCTAGAAACACAAGCATTATATATTACTGCACTGTTGGAGCTAGAAACACAAGCATTTAGTTAGATATTATTGCACTGTTGGAGCTAGAAACACAAGCATTGTATATTACTGCACTGTTGGAGCTAGAAACACAAGCATTAGATATTACTGTTGGAGCTAGAAACACAAGCATTATATATTACTGCACTGTTGGAGCTAGAAACACAAGCATTTAGTTAGATATTACTGTACTGTTGGAGCTAGAAACACAAGCATTATATATTACTGCACTGTTGGAGCTAGAAACACAAGCATTTAGTTAGATATTATTGCACTGTTGGAGCTAGAAACACAAGCATTGTATATTACTGTTGGAGCTAGAAACACAAGCATTATATATTACTGCACTGTTGGAGCTAGAAACACAAGCATTTAGTTAGATATTACTGTACTGTTGGAGCTAGAAACACAAGCATTATATATTACTGCACTGTTGGAGCTAGAAACACAAGCATTTAGTTAGATATTATTGCACTGTTGGAGCTAGAAACACAAGCATTGTATATTACTGCACTGTTGGAGCTAGAAACACAAGCATTAGATATTACTGTACTGTTGGAGCTAGAAACACAAGCATTAGATATTACTGTGCTGTTGGAGCTAGGAACACAAGCATTGTATATTACTGACTGTTGGAGCTAGAAACACAAGCATTAGATATTACTGACTGTTGGAGCTAGGAACACAAGCATTTAGTTAGATATTACTGTTGGAGCTGGGAACACCAGCATTTAGTTAGATATTACTGACTGTTGGAGCTAGAAACACAGGCATTATATTACTGTACTGTTGGAGCTAGGAACACAAGCATTAGATATTGCTGTACTGTTGGAGCTAGGAACACAAGCATTTAGTTAGATATTACTGTTGGAGCTAGGAACACAAGCATTATATATTACTGTTGGAGCTAGAAACACAAGCATTTAGTCAGATATTACTGTACTGTTGGAGCTAGAAACACAAGCATTTAGTTAGATATTACTGTACTGTTGGAGCTGGGAACACAAGCATTTAGTTAGATACTACTGCACTGTTGGAGCTAGAAACACAAGCATTTAGTTAGATATTGCTGCACTGTTGGAGCTAGAAACACAAGCATTGTATATTACTGTTGGAGCTAGAAACACAAGCATTAGATATTACTGTTGGAGCTAGAAACACAAGCATTTAGTTAGATATTGCTGCACTGTTGGAGCTAGGAACACATGCATTATATATTACTGTTGGAGCTAGAAACACAAGCATTAGATATTACTGTTGGAGCTAGGAACACAAGCATTAGATATTACTGTACTGTTGGAGCTAGAAACACAAGCATTAGATATTACTGTACTGTTGGAGCTAGGAACACAAGCATTTAGTCAGATATTGCTGCACTGTTGGAGCTAGGAACACATGCATTATATATTACTGTTGGAGCTAGAAACACAAGCATTAGATATTACTGTTGGAGCTAGGAACACAAGCATTAGATATTACTGTACTGTTGGAGCTAGAAACACAAGCATTGTATATTACTGCACTGTTGGAGCTAGAAACACAAGCATTTAGTCAGATATTGCTGCACTGTTGGAGCTAGAAACACAAGCATTAGATATTACTGTACTGTTGGAGCTAGGAACACAAGCATTAGATACTACTGTACTGTTGGAGCTGGGAACACAAGCATTTAGTTAGATATTACTGACTGTTGGAGCTAGGAACACAAGCATTTAGTTAGATATTACTGTAGTGTTGGAGCTAGGAACACAAGCATTAGATATTACTGCACTGTTGGAGCTAAAAACACAAGCATTAGATATTACTGTTGGAGCTAAAAACACAAGCATTAGATATTACTGTACTGTTGGAGCTAGAAACACAAGCATTATGTATTACTGTACTGTTGGAGCTAGAAACACAAGCATTTAGTTATATATAACTGCACTGTTGGAGCTGGGAACACAAGCATTAGAAATTACTGTACTGTTGGAGCTAGAAACACAAGCATTGTATATTACTGCACTGTTGGAGCTAGAAACACAAGCATTTAGTCAGATATTACTGTGCTGTTGGAGCTAGGAACACAAGCATTTAGTTATATATAACTGCACTGTTGGAGCTAGGAACACAAGCATTAGAAATTACTGTACTTTTGGAGCTAGAAACACAAGCATTGTATATTACTGCACTGTTGGAGCTAGAAACACAAGCATTTAGTCAGATATTACTGTGCTGTTGGAGCTAGGAACACAAGCATTTAGTTATATATAACTGCACTGTTGGAGCTAGGAACACAAGCATTAGAAATTACTGTACTGTTGGAGCTAGAAACACAAGCATTGTATATTACTGCACTGTTGGAGCTAGAAACACAAGCATTTAGTCAGATATTACTGTGCTGTTGGAGCTAGAAACACAAGCATTAGATATTACTGTACTGTTGGAGCTAGAAACACAAGCATTGTATATTACTGCACTGTTGGAGCTAGAAACACAAGCATTTAGTCAGATATTACTGTGCTGTTGGAGCTAGAAACACAAGCATTAGATATTACTGTACTGTTGGAACTAGAAACACAAGCATTGTATATTACTGACTGTTGGAGCTAGAAACACAAGCATTAGATATTACTGACTGTTGGAGCTAGGAACACAAGCATTTAGTTAGATATTACTGACTGTTGGAGCTAGAAACACAAACATTTAGTTAGATATTACTGTTGGAGCTGGGAACACCAGCATTTAGTTAGATATTACTGACTGTTGGAGCTAGAAACACAAGCATATAGTTAGATATTGCTGTTGGAGCTAGAAACACAAGCATTTACTTAGATATTGCTGTTGGAGCTAGAAACACAAGCATTTAGTTAGATATTGCTGTTGGAGCTAGAAACACAAGCATTTAGTTAGATATTGCTGTTGGAGCTAGAAACACAAGCATTTAGTTAGATATTACTGTACTGTTGGAGCTAGAAACACAAGCATTTAGTTAGATATTGCTGTTGGAGCTAGAAACACAAGCATTTAGTTAGATATTGCTGTTGGAGCTAGAAACACAAGCATTTAGTTAGATATTGCTGTTGGAGCTAGAAACACAAGCATTTAGTTAGATATTACTGTTGGAGCTAGAAACACAAGCATTTAGTTAGATATTGCTGTTGGAGCTAGAAACACAAGCATTTAGTTAGATATTGCTGTTGGAGCTAGAAACACAAGCATTTAGTTAGATATTACTGTTGGAGCTAGAAACACAAGCATTTAGTTAGATATTGCTGTTGGAGCTAGAAACACAAGCATTTAGTTAGATACTACTGTACTGTTGGAGCTAGAAACACAAGCATTTAGTTAGATACTACTGTACTGTTGGAGCTAGAAACACAAGCATTTAGTTAGATGTTACTGTTGGAGCTAGGAACACCCTCAATAACATTGCTAAAAACGTGTATGTGACCAATAACGTGATCATCTCTCTCGGTCTCTACCTCCAGGTTTGTGCGTCAGTATCCGTTTGCCCTGCATGCCCTGTGGTCCCTACTGAGTGGTCGAACCCTGGTGGTCCTGGGATCTGAGGAGGGGAGGGTCAGGAGGCTGGTGTCCGCTCTAGCCCTCTACGTGCCTGGACCCGGGCGCTGTGGGGAGAGGGTCCAGCCCTGGTTGTCCTGCCCCTTCAGCCTCACTGACCTACAGCGATGGAAACTCATAGGACTGCAGAGGTGAGGAGGAAGGGGCGGTGCCTGTGTTCTACAGCAGCAGGCTGTCACATGACATGATGCTGTCATCAGTCCTGGGGTCAGTCTGTGCATCTTTTGACCGAAACACTTCCTGTTATAACTAGCCCATATACAGTTAACTTCCTGTTATAACTAGCCCATATACAGTGAACTTCCTGTTATAACTAGCCCATATACAGTGAACTTCCTGTTATAACTAGCCTGTCAACGTTCTGTTATAACTAGCCTATCTACGGTCTACTTCCTGTTATAACTAGCCTATATACGGTGAACTTCCTGTTATAACGAGCCTATATACAGTGAACTTCCTGTTATAACTAGCCTGTCAACGTTCTGTTATAACTAGCCTATATACAGTCAACTGCCCTAAATACAGTAGACATGTCTCCTAGCTCCTACCCTATATACAGTAGACATGCCTCCTAGCTCCTACCCTATATACAGTAGACATGCCTCCTCCTCCTCCTACCCTATATACAGTAGACATGTCTCATAGCTCCTACCCTATATACAGTAGACATGCCTCCTCCTCCTACCCTATATACAGTAGACATGCCTCCTCCTCCTTCTACCCTATATACAGTAGACATGCCTCCTCCTACCCTATATACTGTAGACATGCCTCCTCCTACCCTATATACAGTAGACATGCCTCCTCCTACCCTATATACAGTAGACATGCCTCCTCCTCCTACCCTATATACAGTAGACATGCCTCCTCCTCCTACCCTATATACAGTAGACATGCCTCCTAGCTCCTACCCTATATACAGTAGACATGCCTCCTCCTCCTCCTACCCTATATACAGTAGACGTGTCTCCTAGCTCCTACCCTATAGACAGTAGACATGTCTCCTAGCTCCTACCCTATATACAGTAGACATGCCTCCTAGCTCCTACCCTATATACAGTAGACATGCCTCCTCCTACCCTATATACAGTAGACATGTCTCCTCCTACCCAATATACAGTAGACATGCCTCCTCCTACCCTATATACAGTAGACATGCCTCCTCCTCCTACCCTATATACAGTAAACATGCCTCCTCCTACCCTATTTACAGTAGACATGCCTCCTCCTCCTACCCTATATACAGTAGACATGCCTCCTCCTCCTACCCTATATACAGTAGACATGCCTTCTCCTCCTACCCTATATACAGTAGACATGCCTCCTCCTCCTACCCTATATACTGTAGACATGCCTCCTCCTACCCTATATACAGTAGACATGCCTCCTACCCTATATACAGTAGACATGCCTCCTAGCTCCTACCCTATATACAGTAGACATGCCTCCCAGCTCCTACCCTATATACAGTAGACATGCCTCCTAGCTCCTACCCTATATACAGTAGACATGCCTCCTAGCTCCTACCCTATATACAGTAGACATGCCTCCTAGCTCCTACCCTATATACAGTAGACATGCCTCCCAGCTCCTACCCTATATACAGTAGACATGCCTCCTCCTCCTACCCTATATACAGTAGACATGCCTCCTAGCTCCTACCCTATATACAGTAGACATGCCTCCCAGCTCCTACCCTATATACAGTAGACATGCCTCCTCCTCCTACCCTATATACAGTAGACATGCCTCCTAGCTCCTACCCTATATACAGTAGACATGCCTCCTAGCTCCTACCCTATATACAGTAGACATGCCTCCTAGCTCCTACCCTATATACAGTAGACATGCCTCCTAGCTCCTACCCTATATATAGTAGACATGCCTCCTCCTCCTACCCTATATACAGTAGACATGCCTCCTCCTCCTACCCTATATACAGTAGACATGCCTCCTAGCTCCTACCCTATATACAGTAGACATGCCTCCCAGCTCCTACCCTATATACAGTAGACATGCCTCCTCCTCCTACCCTATATACAGTAGACATGCCTCCTAGCTCCTACCCTATATACAGTAGACATGCCTCCTAGCTCCTACCCTATATACAGTAGACATGCCTCCTAGCTCCTACCCTATATACAGTAGACATGCCTCCTAGCTCCTACCCTATATACAGTAGACATGCCTCCTAGCTCCTACCCTATATATAGTAGACATGCCTCCTCCTCCTACCCTATATACAGTAGACATGCCTCCTAGCTCCTACCCTATATACAGTAGACATGCCTCCCAGCTCCTACCCTATATACAGTAGACATGCCTCCTAGCTCCTACTCATACAGACAGCCTAATTAAAGTCTTGCATAGTTCTCATTTTGCGGCCTTAAATTAAAGTATAAAAAGTGCATTTATTTGGGATCGTTTTCCCCCATTAATCAACATAAAATCTGTCTAGACTTTCACGAGGCGCTGTGCATCTCACTCAGACTGAGGTTCTCCTCCCTCTTTACCTCCCAGGATGGCGTCTCCCGTGGGGACCAGCATGCTCTGCTCTCTGTCTCGCTACAGCCGTTACATCTCCGTCCTGGACGCCGACCGGAAGACCCTCCGTTGCCCCGGCTACCGCGGAACCCTCCTGGCCAACGTGGCGGACCACCGTACCCGTCTGCGCCGAGGTTCCACCTACTTCCTTCATCTCCAGAACGTGCTCAGTAGACTGGCTTCCCGGGCCTTCCTCCTTAGCTTTACGCATCACCTCCACCTTCCCATCAGCCACCTGGAGCAGAGACAGGAAGTGGAGGAGAGGACGAGAGGCTTCCTGAGGGATCAGCTCAGGCTTGGGGAAGACGACTGTTCCATCCTGATGTACCTGAGTCAGCTGATCACACAGCACTACCTGGACAGTACCTCAGGAGGAGCTGTTACTACACAACCCCACCTGGAGAAGGACAACACGCCTGGAACCACACAGCAGGACCTGGAAGCTAACAACATACTAGACCCTGCCACAGGGGGTGCTGTAAACCAACAAGACCCTGAGTCTAATACTGGAGGCAGAGTGAATACAGGGCAGTACCTAGACCCTACCACTGGGGGCGCTATAACCCCAGAGACGGGCGTAGAGCCTACCACTGGGGGCGCTATAACCCCAGAGACGGGCGTAGAGCCTACCACTGGGGGCGCTATAACCCCAGAGACGGACGTAGAGCCTACCACTGGGGGCGCTATAACCCCAGAGACGGGCGTAGAGCCTACCACTGGGGGCGCTATAACCCCAGAGACGGGCGTAGAGCCTACAACTGGGGGCGCTATAACCCCAGAGCAGTACCTAGACCCTACCACTGGGGGCGCTATAACCCCAGAGCAGTACCTAGACCCTACCATCCATCAGTCTGCTACTAGGAGCAGAGCTCCACCCAGCTTCACCTTTAACTACACCACCAGTCTCCTATACAAGATCTGATCTGACGGGGGTTGAATCTCCTGAGAGCCTTCAAGTCCTCAAAACAACACCGGAGGAGACAGATCTGCGGTAGATTCACTCTGGGTTGGAGACGGGAGGGCCTGTCTCTGTCTCCTAGGTAATCAGGAGAGACTGAGGGCCTGTCTCTGTCTCCTAGGTAATCAGGAGAGACTGAGGGCCTGTCTCTGTCTCCTAGGTAATCAGGAGAGACTGAGGGCCTGTCTCTGTCTCCTAGGTAATCAGGAGAGACTGAGGGCCTGTCTCTGTCTCCTAGGTAATCAGGAGGGACTGAGGGCCTGTCTCTGTCTCCTAGGTAACCAGGAGAGACTGAGGGGGTTTAGTGAATGTAATGTAGCAGTGTTCATGCTGTCCATCAAGTCCTCCTTCCGATGAATGCCCTAACCTCGGGGGGGGGGGGGGGGGGACCTGGACGCTGATTTAGATTGAATGACAAGTCACTATGAACCGTCCTTCTGATCTGAGCGAGAAGTGTGTGTGTGAAACGTTAATATGAGGCATGTTCTGTGTGTGTGTGTGTGTGTGTGTGTGTGTGTGTGTGTAACGTTAATATGAGGCATGTTCTGTGTGTGTTCGTGCCGGTCTGTCTCCCGTGACGTTGCATGTTGTCCACGGAACCACAGTACTACTACAGTTGCTTAGGAACGTTGACGTTGTAAAAAGATCAGATTGGTGCCCATTCAACACATCTAATCTAACAAAAGAGGATAATTTGTCAAATCTGTCACGATTTATGTTTTGTAACAAACCCACGATGTAGTTACTTAAGTCCCGATTATATTGGACTGTTTTCCCTGCGTAACATGTAGAAGTTGTCCCTTTTTCAGGTTTAGAAGAAGAGGTGACCGCTAAATGCTAACTCCCATCCGTATAAGCTGGTAGCATAGCTAGCATACAGAAATCGTTGATGGTAGTCATGTCATTTAAAAAAAAAACGAATGCACTTGATTGGTGACGATGACATGAGTTGATGTTAACCAAGCATTATACCTCAACACCGTGTGAAATAGACAATAGCTTAACTGTAGGCTAATTTAGCTTTGTCGCCCCCCCCCCCCCCCCCCCCCCCAATGAGGAAGCTTGGGGATCTTAAACCCCCGACGCGTTTCCATGGCAACGGCGTTCCCATTGTTTTGTTCAGTTGGATTTAGCTCGTTACTGCATCTGTAACCAACGCCGTGTATATAAACTCTGGACTGCTGATGCTTTGTTTTGGCCATTTAGAGGCTTTCAGCCACCGGTCGGCCATTTTGACAGTCCTCCATAGGATTGAATGGAATTCTACAGCATTTCAATTAAAGGTTTCGAGGACCAAATTACATGTATTTCAGTATTTGTTGTTGTTGTAGTTTGGGACAGTAACATTAGTATTTTTAAGGTGGGGGGGTGGGGACGTTTATTTTTTTTAGTGTAGCTCACGTGTAAAATTATACATTTAAGGTGTATAATGGAATAAACGTGTCAGAAATGAATGTTGTGACGTTAGTAAATGGATTTCTATATCTTCCAACATATTATTTACAATTGAGAGCCAAGATGGCTGCCGGTGGCTTCAATACAGCACCCCCGTCAGCCACCCAGGGTTTATACACATCATTAAGGAGAGCCAAAATGGCTGCCGGTGGCTTCAATACAGCAGCCACCCAGGGTTTATACACATCATTAAGGAGAGCCAAGATGGCTGCCGGTGGCTTCAATACAGCAGCCACCCAGGGTTTATACACATCATTAAGGAGAGCCAAGATGGCTGCCCGGTGGCTTCAATACAGCACCCCCCTGTCAGCCATCCAGGGTTTATACACATCATTAAGGAGAGCCAAGATGGCTGCCCGGTGGCTTCAATACAGCACCCCCCTGTCAGCCACCCAGGGTTTATACACATCATTAAGGAGAGCCAAGATGGCTGCCCGGTGGCTTCAATACAGCACCCCCGTCAGCCACCCAGGGTTTATACACATCATTAAGGAGAGCCAAGATGGCTGCCCGGTGGCTTCAATACAGCACCCCCCTGTCAGCCACCCAGGGTTTATACACATCATTAAGGAGAGCCAAAATGGCTGCCGGTGGCTTCAATACAGCACCCCCCTGTCAGCCATCCAGGGTTTATACACATCATTAAGGAGAGCCAAGATGGCTGCCCGGTGGCTTCAATACAGCACCCCCCTGTCAGCCACCCAGGGTTTATACACATCATTAAGGAGAGCCAAGATGGCTGCCGGTGGCTTCAATACAGCACCCCCCTGTCAGCCATCCAGGGTTTGTACACATCATTAAGGAGAGCCAAGATGGCTGCCCGGTGGCTTCAATACAGCACCCCTTTGTCAGCCACCCAGGGTTTATACACATTAAGGAGAGCCAAGATGGCTGCCGGTGGCTTCAATACAGCACCCCCCTGTCAGCCATCCAGGGTTTATACACATCATTGATTTATAGAGCCCCATAGTGGTGTCATAATTCCCATAAAACCTAGCGGTCAAATAGGAAAATGGTTCCAATCATTTTTCCACCATGTTAATCTCTCTCGGACAAGGTGACTTTTATCAATATATTCAGCTCTGTTTACTCTGATTTGAAAATGCTAATTAGCATCAAAGTAGACATGCAAAACTACAAATCCCAGCATGCTCCTACACGTCATCTCTAGCTGACACCTTTGCTAACAGGTATTGTGTCAATTAAAAACTTACACAAGACAGTTTGCAGAATTGTCCATTTAAATGAAATGTAGCCAATGTATTAATAACTACATTTAGCTAACATTAGATAGTTAATACAGAGATTCTTACCTTTGTCTCGATTCGTCAGTCTCTTGTCCAGATCATCATGGTATTTGTAGTTCTTTATGATAGCCACATTAGCAGATAATTAGCATTTCTTTTTTTGTGTGTGTGTGGGGGGGGGGGGGGGGGGGGGGGGGTAAATAAAGGCAACCTATATTTGATTTAAAGAATCACCTTGTCCAAGAGAGATTTACACAGCCCTTATTTTAAGTGTATTCTGGGAAAAACGATTTGAACAATTTCCCTGTTATTGGGTCCTATGACTGTACTGTGGTACTCTACAGAGGAGGGACTGTTAGATGTGAACCATTTCCCTGTTATTGAGTACTATGACTGTACTGTGGTACTCTACAGAGGAGGGACTGTTAGATGTGAACCATTTCCCTGTTATTGAGTACTATGACTGTACTGTGGTACTCTACAGAGGAGGGACTGTCAGATGTGAACCATTTCCCTGTTATTGGGTCCTATGACTGTACTGTGGTACTCTACAGAGGAGGGACTGTCAGATGTGAACCATTTCCCTGTTATTGGGTCCTATGACTGTACTGTGGTACTCTACAGAGGAGGGACTGTCAGATGTGAACCATTTCCCTGTTATTGAGTACTATGACTGTACTGTGGTACTCTACAGAGGAGGGACTGTCAGATGTGAACCATTTCCCTGTTATTGGGTCCTATGACTGTACTGTGGTACTCTACAGAGGAGGGACTGTCAGATGTGAACCATTTCCCTGTTATTGAGTACTATGACTGTACTGTGGTACTCTACAGAGGAGGGACTGTCAGATGTGAACCATTTCCCTGTTATTGAGTACTATGACTGTACTGTGGTACTCTACAGAGGAGGGACTGTCAGATGTGAACCATTTCCCTGTTGTTGGGTACTATGACTGTACTGTGGTACTCTACAGAGGAGGGACTGTCAGATGTGAACCATTTCCCTGTTGTTGGGTACTATGACTGTACTGTGGTACTCTACAGAGGAGGGACTGTCAGATGTGAACCATTTCCCTGTTATTGAGTACTATGACTGTACTGTGGTACTCTACAGAGGAGGGACTGTCAGATGTGAACCATTTCCCTGTTATTGGGTCCTATGACTGTACTGTGGTACTCTACAGAGGAGGGACTGTCAGATGTGAACCATTTCCCTGTTATTGAGTACTATGACTGTACTGTGGTACTCTACAGAGGAGGGACTGTCAGATGTGAACCATTTCCCTGTTATTGGGTCCTATGACTGTACTGTGGTACTCTACAGAGGAGGGACTGTCAGATGTGAACCATTTCCCTGTTATTGGGTCCTATGACTGTACTGTGGTACTCTACAGAGGAGGGACCGTCAGATGTGAACCATTTCCCTGTTATTGGGTCCTATGACTGTACTGTGGTACTCTACAGAGGAGGGACTGTCAGATGTGAACCATTTCCCTGTTATTGAGTACTATGACTGTACTGTGGTACTCTACAGAGGAGGGACTGTCAGATGTGAACCATTTCCCTGTTATTGAGTACTATGACTGTACTGTGGTACTCTACAGAGGAGGGACTGTCAGATGTGAACCATTTCCCTGTTATTGGGTCCTATGACTGTACTGTGGTACTCTACAGAGGAGGGACTGTCAGATGCACCATAATAACCTGAAGGTAAAGCAGTACTGGAAGCCATATTTAAAATGGCATACGTGGAGCATGCTGGGAAAATAATTGATTTAAATGTGTTTTCAGATGGTCACCGTTTATATAATGCATTAAATACATACAGGTTGTAGTCGGAAGTTTACATCCACTTAGGTTGGAGTCATTAAAACTCGTTTTTCAACCACTCCACACATTTCTTGTTAACAAACTGTAGTTTTGGCAAGTCGGTTAGGACATCTACTTTGTGCATGACACAAGTCATTTTTCCAACCATTGTTTACAGACAGATTACTGTCAGGGGGAATGAGCCAAAATTCACCCAATTCATTATGGGAAGCTTGTGGAAGGCTACCCAAAACGTTTGACCCAAGTTAAACAATTTAAAGGCAATGCTACCAAATACTAATTGAGTGTATGTAAACCTCTGACCCACTGGGAATGTGATGAAAGAAATAAAAGCTGAAATAAATCATTCTCTCTACTATTTTTCTGACATTTCACATTCTTAAAATAAAGTGGTGATCCTAACTGACCTAAAACAGGGATTTTTTTACTTGGATTAAATGTCAGGAATGTATTTGGCTAAGGTGTATGTAAACTTCCTACTTCAACTGTACATCAGACGATATTGGCGAGCTATTTTCACAGGTACATTATTTTCCCCATTTCAACCTGATGCTTAAATATTGTGATATTTCAACCTGGAAGTAACATGTAAAGGGAGCAGTGCAATGTAACGACACAACAACAACCAGGAAATATGTAACGACACAACAACCAGGAAATATGTAACAACAACCAGGAAATATGTAACAACACAACAACAACCAGGAAATATGTAACAACCAGGAAATATGTAACAACACAACAACCAGGAAATATGTAACAACACAACAACCAGGAAATATGTAACAACACAACAACCAGGAAATATGTAACAACACAACAACCAGGAAATATGTAACAACACAACAACCAGGAAATATGTAACAACACAACAACCAGGAAATATGTAACAACACAACAACCAGGAAATATGTAACAACAACCAGGAAATATGTAACAACACAACAACCAGGAAATATGTAACAACAACCAGGAAATATGTAACAACACAACAACCAGGAAATATGTAACAAAACAACAACCAGGAAATATGTAACAAAACAACAACCAGGAAATATGTAACAACACAACAACCAGGAAATATGTAACAACACAACAACCAGGAAATATGTAACAACACAACAACCAGGAAATATGTAACAACACAACAACCAGGAAATATGTAACAACACAACAACCAGGAAATATGTAACAACAACCAGGAAATATGTAACAACACAACAACCAGGAAATATGTAACAACAACCAGGAAATATGTAACAACACAACAACCAGGAAATATGTAACAAAACAACAACCAGGAAATATGTAACAAAACAACAACCAGGAAATATGTAACAACACAACAACCAGGAAATATGTAACAACACAACAACCAGGAAATATGTAACAACAACCAGGAAATATGTAACAACACAACAACCAGGAAATATGTAACAAAACAACAACCAGGAAATATGTAACAAAACAACAACCAGGAAATATGTAACACAACAACAACCAGGAAATATATAACAACAACCAGGAAATATGTAACAACACAACAACCAGGAAATATGTAACAACACAACAACCAGGAAATATGTAACAACACAACAACCAGGAAATATGTAACACAACAACAACCAGGAAATATATAACACAACAACCAGGAAATATGTAACAACACAACAACCAGGAAATATGTAACAACACAACAACCAGGAAATATGTAACAACACAACAACAACCAGGAAATATGTAACAACAACAACAACAACCAGGAAATATGTAACAAAAACCAGGAAATATGTAACGACACAACAACAACCAGGAAATATGTAACAACAACCAGGAAATATGTAACAACACAACAACCAGGAAATATGTAACAACACAACAACCAGAAAATATGTAACAACACAACAACCAGGAAATATGTAACACAACAACAACCAGGAAATATGTAACAACACAACAACAACCAGGAAATATGTAACAACACAACAACCAGAAAATATGTAACAACAACCAGGAAATATCTAACACAACAACAACCAGGAAATATCTAACACAACAACCAGGAAATATGTAACAACAACCAGGAAATATGTAACAACAACCAGGAAATGTGTAACAACAACCAGGAAATATGTAACAACACAACAACCAGGAAATATGTAACAACACAACAACCAGGAAATATGTAACACAACAACCAGGAAATATGTAACAACAACAACAACAACCAGGAAATATGTAACAACACAACAACAACCAGGAAATATGTAACAACAACAACCAGGAAATATGTAACAACAACAACAACAACCAGGAAATATGTAACAAAAACCAGGAAATATGTAACGACACAACAACAACCAGGAAATATGTAACAACAACCAGGAAATATGTAACAACACAACAACCAGGAAATATGTAACAACACAACAACCAGAAAATATGTAACAACACAACAACCAGGAAATATGTAACACAACAACAACCAGGAAATATGTAACAACACAACAACAACCAGGAAATATGTAACAACACAACAACCAGGAAATATGTAACAACACAACAACCAGGAAATATGTAACAACACAACAACCAGAAAATATGTAACAACAACCAGGAAATATCTAACACAACAACAACCAGGAAATATCTAACACAACAACCAGGAAATATGTAACAACAACCAGGAAATGTGTAACAACAACCAGGAAATGTGTAACAAAACAACAACCAGGAAATATGTAGCAACACAACAACCAGGAAATGGGTCCTTAATACCATAGGGATGTTGGGTTTTGTATATTTAAAGCAGTGTTTCCCCCCAAACTCGGTCCTGGGGTCCCCTAGGTTGTATGGTGCTAGGGGAAAAACACCAAAAGGCAGTACCCATTGGGGTCCCCGGGACCGAGTTTGAGAAACACTACTTTTAATGTATTACTGTACACAAATGGTGACCACAGCTCTTCCCAGAATGCATTTCAATAGTTTGTTTTATGCCAATTTGTTTTCCTACCCTGCTCCGTGTATTCAATGTGTTGCTGATGGGGGATCCTTAATGAATCAAAAGTCCATTTGAAATGTGCCGCCCGGTGCGGCTCGTCCCCAGGGGGTGAAGCGTCCGACAGTTCCTACTCTGTACGTTCCTAGTTACGGCGCTACTACACCCGGGCGGCGGCAACCACTTTCCCCATAGTAACCATCCAGCGTCTCCCTGGACACTTTTTAAAACTACTACTAAATGTGACGTATTGAAACTGTTTTTCGAAGGTTGTCGTAGTAACGTTGTGGGAGTGTTGTGACGTCAGCATGAGGGTGTAAGGGGGTCGTTTTTAAACGTTGATGTGACGACCACCGTTTTACGGAGATGTTGACCAAATGTTTGTGGATTGACACGATAACCTGTTACCAGACCATTCCATCTATAACCTGTTACCAGACCATTCCATCTATAACCTGTTACCAGACCATTCCATCAACACATCTATAACCTGTTACCAGACCATTCCATCTAAAACCTGTTACCAGACCATTCCATCTATAACCTGTTACCAGACCATTCCATCTATAACCTGTTACCAGACCATTCCATCTATAACCTGTTACCAGACCATTCCATCTACACATCTATAACCTGTTACCAGACCATTCCATCTATAACCTGTTACCAGACCATTCCATCTATAACCTGTTACCAGACCATTCCATCTATAACCTGTTACCAGACCATTCCATCTATAACCTGTTACCAGACCATTCCATCTATAACCTGTTACCAGACCATTCCATCTATAACCTGTTACCAGACCATTCCATCTATAACCTGTTACCAGACCATTCCATCTATAACCTGTTACCAGACCATTCCATCTATAACCTGTTACCAGACCATTCCATCTATAACCTGTTACCAGACCATTCCATCTACAACCTGTTACCAGACCATTCCATCTATAACCTGTTACCAGACCATTCCATCTACAACCTGTTACCAGACCATTCCATCTATAACCTGTTACCAGACCATTCCATCTATAACCTGTTACCAGACCATTCCATCTACACATCTATAACCTGTTACCAGACCATTCCATCTACAACCTGTTACCAGACCATTCCATCTATAACCTGTTACCTGACCATTCCATCTACAACCTGTTACCAGACCATTCCATCTATAACCTGTTACCTGACCATTCCATCTATAACCTGTTACCAGACCATTCCATCTACACATCTATAACCTGTTACCAGACCATTCCATCTATAACCTGTTACCAGACCATTCCATCTATAACCTGTTACCAGACCATTCCATCTATAACCTGTTACCAGACCATTCCATCTATAACCTGTTACCAGACCATTCCATCTACAACCTGTTACCAGACCATTCCATCTATAACCTGTTACCAGACCATTCCATCTACACATCTATAACCTGTTACCAGACCATTCCATCTACACATCTATAACCTGTTACCAGACCATTCCATCTATAACCTGTTACCAGACCATTCCATCTATAACCTGTTACCAGACCATTCCATCTATAACCTGTTACCAGACCATTCCATCTATAACCTGTTACCAGACCATTCCATCTATAACCTGTTACCAGACCATTCCATCTATAACCTGTTACCAGACCATTCCATCTACAACCTGTTACCAGACCATTCCATCTATAACCTGTTACCAGAACATTCCATCTATAACCTGTTACCAGACCATTCCATCTATAACCTGTTACCAGACCATTCCATCTATAACCTGTTACCAGACCATTCCATCTACAACCTGTTACCAGACCATTCCATCTACAACCTGTTACCAGACCATTCCATCTATAACCTGTTACCAGACCATTCCATCTATAACCTGTTACCAGACCATTCCATCTATAACCTGTTACCAGACCATTCCATCTATAACCTGTTACCAGACCATTCCATCTACAACCTGTTACCAGACCATTCCATCTATAACCTGTTACCAGACCATTCCATCTACAACCTGTTACCAGACCATTCCATCTATAACCTGTTACCAGACCATTCCATCTACACATCTACAACCTGTTACCAGACCATTCCATCTATAACCTGTTACCAGACCATTCCATCTACAACCTGTTACCAGACCATTCCATCTATAACCTGTTACCTGACCATTCCATCTATAACCTGTTACCAGACCATTCCATCTATAACCTGTTACCTGACCATTCCATCTATAACCTGTTACCAGACCATTCCATCTACACATCTATAACCTGTTACCAGACCATTCCATCTACACATCTATAACCTGTTACCAGACCATTCCATCTATAACCTGTTACCTGACCATTCCATCTATAACCTGTTACCAGACCATTCCATCTACACATCTATAGCCTGTTACCTGACCATTCTATCTATAACCCGTTACCAGACCATTCCATCTATAACCTGTTACCAGACCATTCCATCTACACATCTATAACCTGTTACCAGACCATTCCATCTATAACCTGTTACCAGACCATTCCATCTATAACCTGTTACCAGACCATTCCATCTATAACCTGTTACCAGACCATTCCATCTATAACCTGTTACCAGACCATTCCATCTATAACCTGTTACCAGACCATTCCATCTATAACCTGTTACCAGACCATTCCATCTATAACCTGTTACCAGACCATTCCATCTACACATCTATAACCTGTTACCAGACCATTCCATCTATAACCTGTTACCAGGCCATTCCATCAACACATCTATAACCTGTTACCAGACCATTCCATCTACACATCTATAACCTGTTACCTGACCATTCCATCTATAACCTGTTACCAGACCATTCCATCTATAACCTGTTACCAGACCATTCCATCTACACATCTATAACCTGTTACCAGACCATTCCATCTATAACCTGTTACCAGACCATTCCATCAACACATCTATAACCTGTTACCAGACCATTCCATCTATAACCTGTTACCAGACCATTCCATCTACAACCTGTTACCAGACCATTCCATCTATAACCTGTTACCAGAACATTCCATCTATAACCTGTTACCAGACCATTCCATCTATAACCTGTTACCAGACCATTCCATCTATAACCTGTTACCAGACCATTCCATCTATAACCTGTTACCTGACCATTCCATCTATAACCTGTTACCAGACCATTCCATCTACACATCTATAACCTGTTACCAGACCATTCCATCTATAACCTGTTACCAGACCATTCCATCTATAACCTGTTACCAGACCATTCCATCTATAACCTGTTACCAGACCATTCCATCTATAACCTGTTACCAGACCATTCCATCTATAACCTGTTACCAGACCATTCCATCTATAACCTGTTACCAGACCATTCCATCTATAACCTGTTACCAGACCATTCCATCCCGCTAGTTTCCCTCCAATATCCTAACTGCTGTTCTACCATCTACAGGTCAAAACCCTTGTGTAAATGAGGGACACAAAGTATATTGACAGCAGGTGCTTCCACACAGGTGTGGTTCCTGACTTAATTAAGCAGTTAACATCCCATCATGCTTAGGTTCGTGTATGAATATCCTGGGCAGGCCATTATTTTGGCTACCATGTTTATTCCCTCATAGGATGAGAATGCCCTCTATCCACAGGGAACGAGTGGTCACTGATTGGTTTGATGAGCGTGAAAACGATGGTTATGCCCTCCATCCACAGGGAACGAGTGGTCACTGATTGGTCTGATGAGCGTGAAAACGATGGTTATGCCCTCCATCCACAGGGAACGAGTGGTCACTGATTGGTTTGATGAGCGTGAAAACGATGTGAACCGTACGCCTCGGCCGTCTCAGTCACCAGATCTCAACCCTATTGGACACTCGTGGGAGATTCTGAGACGGCGTTCTCCCACCACCATCATCAAAACACCAAACGATGGAATTCCGTCGTTGAAGAATGGTGCCTCATCCCTCCAATACACTTTCCAGACACTTGTAGAATCGATGCCAAGGTGCATTGGAGCTGTTCTGATTGGTGGAGACCCTATACCAAGATGCATTGAAGCTGTTCTGATTGGTGGAGACCCTATGCCAAGGTGCATTGAAGCTGTTCTGATTGGTGGAGACCCTATGCCAAGGTGCATTGAAGCTGTTCTGATTGGTGGAGACCCAACGCCCTATTAAAACACTTTATGTTGGCGTTTCCTTTGCCAAGGTCATTCCGTCTGGCTGTTTGTTTGAAAGGTCACGTTGATTAGATGTGTATTTTATTATTCTGATTGTTACAGATTGGCTGAATGCCAGACAGAATGGAAACTAAACCAGCCTCACCATGTGTTTCATCAGGTCTGGTTTCACCTAGTTATATATAGCTGTCTGGTTTCATCAGGTCTGGTTTCACCTAGTTATGTATAGCTGTCTGGTTTCATCAGGTCTGGTTTCACCTAGTTATGTATAGCTGTCTGGTTTCATCAGGTCTGGTTTCACCTAGTTATGTATAGCTGTCTGGTTTCATCAGGTCTGGTTTCACCTAGTTATGTATAGCTGTCTGGTTTCATCAGGTCTGGTTTCACCTAGTTATATATAGCTGTCTGGTTTCATCAGGTCTGGTTTCACCTAGTTATATATAGCTGTCTGGTTTCACCTAGTTATATATAGCTGTCTGGTTTCATCAGGTCTGGTTTCACCTAGTTATGTATAGCTGTCTGGTTTCACCTAGTTATGTTTAGCTGTCTGGTTTCATCAGGTCTGGTTTCACCTAGTTATATATAGCTGTCTGGTTTCATCAGGTCTGGTTTCACCTAGTTATGTATAGCTGTCTGGTTTCATCAGGTCTGGTTTCACCTAGTTATGTATAGCTGTCTGGTTTCATCAGGTCTGGTTTCACCTAGTTATGTATAGCTGTCTGGTTTCACCTAGTTATATATAGCTGTCTGGTTTCATCAGGTCTGGTTTCACCTAGTTATGTATAGCTGTCTGGTTTCACCTAGTTATATATAGCTGTCTGGTTTCATCAGGTCTGGTTTCACCTAGTTATGTATAGCTGTCTGGTTTCACCTAGTTATATATAGCTGTCTGGTTTCATCAGGTCTGGTTTCACCTAGTTATATATAGCTGTCTGGTTTCATCAGGTCTGGTTTCACCTAGTTATGTATAGCTGTCTGGTTTCATCAGGTCTGGTTTCACCTAGTTATGTATAGCTGTCTGGTTTCATCAGGTCTGGTTTCACCTAGTTATGTATAGCTGTCTGGTTTCATCAGGTCTGGTTTCACCTAGTTATGTATAGCTGTCTGGTTTCATCAGGTCTGGTTTCACCTAGTTATATATAGCTGTCTGGTTTCATCAGGTCTGGTTTCACCTAGTTATATATAGCTGTCTGGTTTCACCTAGTTATATATAGCTGTCTGGTTTCATCAGGTCTGGTTTCACCTAGTTATGTATAGCTGTCTGGTTTCACCTAGTTATGTTTAGCTGTCTGGTTTCATCAGGTCTGGTTTCACCTAGTTATATATAGCTGTCTGGTTTCATCAGGTCTGGTTTCACCTAGTTATGTATAGCTGTCTGGTTTCATCAGGTCTGGTTTCACCTAGTTATGTATAGCTGTCTGGTTTCATCAGGTCTGGTTTCACCTAGTTATATTTAGCTGTCTGGTTTCATCAGGTCTGGTTTCACCTAGTTATATATAGCTGTCTGGTTTCACCTAGTTATATATAGCTGTCTGGTTTCATCAGGTCTGGTTTCACCTAGTTATGTATAGCTGTCTGGTTTCACCTAGTTATATATAGCTGTCTGGTTTCATCAGGTCTGGTTTCACCTAGTTATATATAGCTGTCTGGTTTCATCAGGTCTGGTTTCACCTAGTTATGTATAGCTGTCTGGTTTCATCAGGTCTGGTTTCACCTAGTTATGTATAGCTGTCTGGTTTCATCAGGTCTGGTTTCACCTAGTTATATATAGCTGTCTGGTTTCATCAGGTCTGGTTTCACCTAGTTATGTATAGCTGTCTGGTTTCATCAGGTCTGGTTTCACCTAGTTATATATAGCTGTCTGGTTTCACCTAGTTATATATAGCTGTCTGGTTTCATCAGGTCTGGTTTCACCTAGTTATGTATAGCTGTCTGGTTTCATCAGGTCTGGTTTCACCTAGTTATGTATAGCTGTCTGGTTTCACCTAGTTATATATAGCTGTCTGGTTTCATCAGGTCTGGTTTCACCTAGTTATGTATAGCTGTCTGGTTTCACCTAGTTATATATAGCTGTCTGGTTTCATCAGGTCTGGTTTCACCTAGTTATGTATAGCTGTCTGGTTTCATCAGGTCTGGTTTCACCTAGTTATGTATAGCTGTCTGGTTTCACCTAGTTATGTTTAGCTGTCTGGTTTCATCAGGTCTGGTTTCACCTAGTTATATATAGCTGTCTGGTTTCATCAGGTCTGGTTTCACCTAGTTATGTATAGCTGTCTGGTTTCATCAGGTCTGGTTTCACCTAGTTATGTATAGCTGTCTGGTTTCATCAGGTCTGGTTTCACCTAGTTATATTTAGCTGTCTGGTTTCATCAGGTCTGGTTTCACCTAGTTATATATAGCTGTCTGGTTTCACCTAGTTATATATAGCTGTCTGGTTTCATCAGGTCTGGTTTCACCTAGTTATATATAGCTGTCTGGTTTCATCAGGTCTGGTTTCACCTAGTTATATATAGCTGTCTGGTTTCATCAGGTCTGGTTTCACCTAGTTATGTATAGCTGTCTGGTTTCATCAGGTCTGGTTTCACCTAGTTATGTATAGCTGTCTGGTTTCATCAGGTCTGGTTTCACCTAGTTATATATAGCTGTCTGGTTTCATCAGGTCTGGTTTCACCTAGTTATGTATAGCTGTCTGGTTTCATCAGGTCTGGTTTCACCTAGTTATATATAGCTGTCTGGTTTCACCTAGTTATATATAGCTGTCTGGTTTCATCAGGTCTGGTTTCACCTAGTTATGTATAGCTGTCTGGTTTCATCAGGTCTGGTTTCACCTAGTTATGTATAGCTGTCTGGTTTCACCTAGTTATATATAGCTGTCTGGTTTCATCAGGTCTGGTTTCACCTAGTTATGTATAGCTGTCTGGTTTCACCTAGTTATATATAGCTGTCTGGTTTCATCAGGTCTGGTTTCACCTAGTTATGTATAGCTGTCTGGTTTCATCAGGTCTGGTTTCACCTAGTTATGTATAGCTGTCTGGTTTCACCTAGTTATGTTTAGCTGTCTGGTTTCATCAGGTCTGGTTTCACCTAGTTATGTATAGCTGTCTGGTTTCATCAGGTCTGGTTTCACCTAGTTATGTTTAGCTGTCTGGTTTCATCAGGTCTGGTTTCACCTAGTTATGTATAGCTGTCTGGTTTCATCAGGTCTGGTTTCACCTAGTTATGTATAGCTGTCTGGTTTCACCTAGTTATATATAGCTGTCTGGTTTCATCAGGTCTGGTTTCACCTAGTTATGTATAGCTGTCTGGTTTCATCAGGTCTGGTTTCACCTAGTTATGTATAGCTGTCTGGTTTCACCTAGTTATATATAGCTGTCTGGTTTCATCAGGTCTGGTTTCACCTAGTTATGTATAGCTGTCTGGTTTCACCTAGTTATATATAGCTGTCTGGTTTCATCAGGTCTGGTTTCACCTAGTTATGTATAGCTGTCTGGTTTCATCAGGTCTGGTTTCACCTAGTTATGTATAGCTGTCTGGTTTCACCTAGTTATGTTTAGCTGTCTGGTTTCATCAGGTCTGGTTTCACCTAGTTATGTATAGCTGTCTGGTTTCATCAGGTCTGGTTTCACCTAGTTATGTTTAGCTGTCTGGTTTCATCAGGTCTGGTTTCACCTAGTTATGTATAGCTGTCTGGTTTCATCAGGTCTGGTTTCACCTAGTTATGTATAGCTGTCTGGTTTCATCAGGTCTGGTTTCACCTAGTTATGTATAGCTGTCTGGTTTCACCTAGTTATGTTTAGCTGTCTGGTTTCACCTAGTTATGTTTAGCTGTCTGGTTTCACCTAGTTATGTATAGCTGCCTGGTTTCACCTAGTTATGTATAGCTGTCTGGTTTCATCAGGTCTGGTTTCACCTAGTTATGTATAGCTGTCTGGTTTCATCAGGTCTGGTTTCACCTAGTTATGTATAGCTGTCTGGTTTCATCAGGTCTGGTTTCACCTAGTTATGTATAGCTGTCTGGTTTCACCTAGTTATGTTTAGCTGTCTGGTTTCACCTAGTTATGTTTAGCTGTCTGGTTTCATCAGGTCTGGTTTCACCTAGTTATGTATAGCTGTCTGGTTTCACCTAGTTATGTTTAGCTGTCTGGTTTCACCTAGTTATGTTTAGCTGTCTGGTTTCACCTAGTTATGTATAGCTGTCTGGTTTCACCTAGTTATGTATAGCTGTCTGGTTTCACCTAGTTATGTTTAGCTGTCTGGTTTCACCTAGTTATGTTTAGCTGTCTGGTTTCACCTAGTTATGTATAGCTGCCTGGTTTCACCTAGTTATGTATAGCTGTCTGGTTTCACCTAGTTATGTTTAGCTGTCTGGTTTCACCTAGTTATGTTTAGCTGTCTGGTTTCACCTAGTTATGTATAGCTGTCTGGTTTCACCTAGTTATGTATAGCTGTCTGGTTTCACCTAGTTATGTATAGCTGTCTGGTTTCACCTAGTTATGTATAGCTGCCTGGTTTCACCTAGTTATGTATAGCTGTCTGGTTTCACCTAGTTATGTATAGCTGTCTGGTTTCATCAGGTCTGGTTTCACCTAGTTATGTATAGCTGTCTGGTTTCACCTAGTTATGTTTAGCTGTCTGGTTTCACCTAGTTATGTATAGCTGTCGTGTTTCATCAGGTCTGGTTTCACCTAGTTATGTATAGCTGTCTGGTTTCACCTAGTTATGTATAGCTGTCTGGTTTCACCTAGTTATGTATAGCTGCCTGGTTTCACCTAGTTATGTATAGCTGTCTGGTTTCACCTAGTTATGTATAGCTGTCTGGTTTCACCTAGTTATGTATAGCTGCCTGGTTTCACCTAGTTATGTATAGCTGTCTGGTTTCACCTAGTTATGTATAGCTGTCTGGTTTCACCTAGTTATGTATAGCTGTCTGGTTTCACCTAGTTATGTATAGCTGTCTGGTTTCACCTAGTTATGTATAGCTGTCTGGTTTCACCTAGTTATGTATAGCTGTGGGGTTTCATCAGGTCTGGTTTCACCTAGTTATGTATAGCTGTTGAATGAGTCTCACCCGATGTCCCCAGGTGTGAATGAGTCTCGCCCGATGTCCCCAGGTGTGAATGAGTCTCGCCCGATGTCCCCAGGTGTGAATGAGTCTCGCCCGATGTCCCCAGGTGTGAATGAGTCTCGCCCGATGTCCCCAGGTGTGAATGAGTCTTTCCTGATGTCCCCAGGTGTGAATGTCTGGTTCACACCATTAGAGGGGTGAAATATAACTGACCATAAGACTGATCTAGAATCAGCTTCCTCCCCTCCAGTCCTAACGGCCACCATTAGAGGGGTGATATAAGACTGATCTAGGACCAGTGTTAAACAGGGCTGAATTTCTGGTTCACACCATTAGAGGGGTGATATAAGACTGATCTAGGACCAGTGTTAAACAGAGCTGAATGTCTGGTTCACACCATTAGAGGGGTGAAATATAACTGACCATAAGACTGATCTAGAATCAGCTTCCTCCCCTCCAGTCCTAACGGCCACCATTAGAGGGGTGATATAAGACTGATCTAGGACCAGTGTTAAACAGAGCTGAATGTCTGGTTCACACCATTTTGATGCTGATTTATTGTTATTGTAATGACATTAAATTGTTGAATGTTTCTGTCGATTTGGAAGTTCTTGAAGTCTCCGTCATTTGTTGGGTGTTGTGGAGACGGATCCAACCTGATGATGATCAATATCAAAGATAAAACACAGCCGGTTCCTCTCCAGCCGGTTTCTCTCCAGCCGGTTCCTCTCCAGTCAGATAAAACACAGCTGGTTCCTCTCCAGTCAGATAAAACACAGCCGGTCCCTCTCCAGCTGGTTCCTCTCCAGCCGGTTCCTCTCCAGTCAGATAAAACACAGCCGGTTCCTCTCCAGCCGGTTCCTCTCCAGCCGGTTCCTCTCCAGTCAGATAAAACACAGCTTGTTCCTCTCCAGTCAGATAAAACACAGCCGGTTCCTCTCCAGTCAGATAAAACACAGCCGGTTCCTCTCCAGCCGGTTCCTCTCCAGTCAGATAAAACACAGCCGGTTCCTCTCCAGTCAGATAAAACACAGCCGGTTCCTCTCCAGTCGGTTCCTCTCCAGCCGGTTCCTCTCCAGTCAGATAAAACACAGCCGGTTCCTCTCCAGCCGGTTCCTCTCCAGTCAGATAAAACACAGCCGGTTCCTCTCCAGTCAGATAAAACACAGCCGGTTCCTCTCCAGTCGGTTCCTCTCCAGCCGGTTCCTCTCCAGTCAGATAAAACACAGCCGGTTCCTCTCCAGTCAGATAAAACACAGCCGGTTCCTCTCCAGTCGGTTCCTCTCCAGTCAGATAAAACAGCCGGTTCCTCTCCAGTCAGATAAAACACAGCTGGTTCCTCTCCAGTCAGATAAAACACAGCCGGTTCCTCTCCAGCCGGTTCCTCTCCAGTCAGATAAAACACAGCCGGTTCCTCTCCAGCCGGTTCCTCTCCAGTCAGTTAAAACACAGCCGGTTCCTCTCCAGTCAGATAAAACACAGCCGGTTCCTCTCCAGTCGGTTCCTCTCCAGCCGGTTCCTCTCCAGTCAGATAAAACACAGCCGGTTCCTCTCCAGTCAGATAAAACACAGCCGGTTCCTCTCCAGTCGGTTCCTCTCCAGCCGGTTCCTCTCCAGTCAGATAAAACACAGCCGGTTCCTCTCCAGTCGGTTCCTCTCCAGCCGGTTCCTCTCCAGTCAGATAAAACACAGCCGGTTCCTCTCCAGTCAGATAAAACACAGCCGGTTCCTCTCCAGTCAGATAAAACACAGCCGGTTCCTCTCCAGTCGGTTCCTCTCCAGTCAGATAAAACAGCCGGTTCCTCTCCAGTCAGATAAAACACAGCCGGTTCCTCTCCAGTCAGATAAAACACAGCCGGTTCCTCTCCAGTCGGTTCCTCCCCAGTCGGTTCCTCCCCAGTCGGTTCCTCCCCAGTCGGTTCCTCTCCAGACGGTTCCTCTCCAGTCGGTTCCTCTCCAGTCGGTTCCTCTCCAGTCAGATAAAACACAGCCGGTTCCTCTCCAGTCGGTTCCTCCCCAGTCGGTTCCTCCCCAGTCGGTTCCTCCCCAGTCGGTTCCTCCCCAGTCGGTTCCTCTCCAGACGGTTCCTCTCCAGACGGTTCCTCTCCAGTCGGTTCCTCCCCAGTCGGTTCCTCTCCAGTCGGTTCCTCTCCAGTCGGTTCCTCTCCAGACGGTTCCTCTCCAGTCGGTTCCTCTCCAGACGGTTCCTCCCCAGTCGGTTCCTCTCCAGTCATCTTTCTCCCTCAATGGAAACATGATAAATGTGTGTATCTGGAACCCAATCCTAATGGCCGACGGGCTCTATATCTACCCACAATGCAAGCTCTAATCACATCCAGTGATCCACACATGCTATCTACAGTATCGTTCCTCTTCTGAAGAAAAAGAGACGGTAGAGACCGAGGTGTGTTCCACATCTTTGAGTTTTATTTGTCTTGGGTTTCATTACATTAAACCGGTAAGGCAGAGACGGAAACACAGTCAGTCAAACTGTTAAGGCAGGGGACAAACCAGTCAGTCAAACCGTTTAGGCAGAGGACAGCAGAGAAGGAAACAGTCAGTCAAACAAACCGTTAAGGCAAAGGACAAACCAGTCAGTCAAACCGTTAAGGCAGAGGACAAACCAGTCAGTCAAACCGTTAAGGCAGAGGACAAACCAGTCAGTCAAACCGTTTAGGCAGAGGACAGCAGAGAAGGAAACAGTCAGTCAAACAAACCGTTAAGGCAAAGGACAAACCAGTCAGTCAAACCGTTAAGGCAGAGGACAAACCAGTCAGTCAAACCGGTAAGGCAGAGGACAAACCAGTCAGTCAAACCGTTAAGGCAGGGGACAAACCAGTCAGTCAAACCGTTAAGGCAGGGGACAAACCAGTCAGTCAAACCGGTAAGACAGAGGACAGCAGAGAAGGAAACATTCAGTCAAACCGGTAAGACAGAGGACAGCAGAGAAGGAAACAGTCAGTCAAACAAACCCTTAAGGCAGAGGACAAACCAGTCAGTCAAACCGTTAAGGCAGAGGACAGCAGAGAAGGAAACAGTCAGTCAAACAAACCCTTAAGGCAGAGGACAAACCAGTCAGTCAAACCGTTAAGGTAGAGGACAACAGAGAAGGAAACAGTCAGTCAAACCGGTAAGACAGAGGACAGCAGAGAAGGAAACAGTCAGTCAAACAAACCCTTAAGGCAGAGGACAAACCAGTCAGTCAAACCGTTAAGGTAGAGGACAACAGAGAAGGAAACAGTCAGTCAAACCGGTAAGACAGAGGACAGCAGAGAAGGAAACAGTCAGTCAAACCGGTAAGGCAGAGGACAGCAGAGAAGGAAACAGTCAGTCAAACCGGTAAGGCAGAGGACAAACCAGTCAGTCAAACCGTTAAGGTAGAGGACAACAGAGAAGGAAACAGTCAGTCAAACCGGTAAGACAGAGGACAGCAGAGAAGGAAACATTCAGTCAAACCGGTAAGACAGAGGACAGCAGAGAAGGAAACAGTCAGTCAAACAAACCCTTAAGGCAGAGACAAACCAGTCAGTCAAACCGTTAAGGCAGAGGACAGCAGAGAAGGAAACAGTCAGTCAAACAAACCCTTAAGGCAGAGGACAAACCAGTCAGTCAAACCGTTAAGGTAGAGGACAACAGCGAAGGAAACAGTCAGTCAAACCGGTAAGACAGAGGACAGCAGAGAAGGAAACAGTCAGTCAAACAAACCCTTAAGGCAGAGGACAAACCAGTCAGTCAAACCGTTAAGGTAGAGGACAACAGAGAAGGAAACAGTCAGTCAAACCGGTAAGACAGAGGACAGCAGAGAAGGAAACAGGCAGTCAAACCGGTAAGACAGAGGACAGCAGAGAAGGAGACAGTCAATATTCAAGAGGTATGATGATGTGGCAGGTGACATGAAAACATTTCATCTTGAAAACAGGTCTTTAAAGTTCCTCCAGACCAGGCATGGGGAACCCCCCAGCGAAAGCCTCCACCTCCCCCCTCAGCTCTGCTACCCTCTCCTGGTGCTTCCCCTCCCCTGCCAGGGCCTCCTTAAACTCCTTCAGGGTGGCCTTGGGCTGCAGAGAGGCCTGGATGTCCAGGGTCATCTGGATACCTGTAGGGAGAACGAGGGGTGAGAGGTCAAGGGGTTAGAGGTGGCCTTGGTCTGCTAGCTGGACATCTAGGGTCAGCACTATGTCTATAGACACAGAGGTCAGGGGGTTAGAGGTGGCCTTGGTCTGCTAGCTGGACATCTAGGGTCAGCACTATGTCTATAGACACAGAGGTCAGGGGGTTAGAGGTGGTCTTGGTCTGCTAGCTGGACATCTAGGGTCAGCACTATGTCTATCGACACAGGGGTTAGGGGTGGTCTTGGTCTGCTAACTGGACATCTAGGGTCAGCACTATGTCTATAGACACAGAGGTCAGGGGGTTAGAGGTGGCCTTGGTCTGCTAGCTGGACATCTAGGGTCAGCACTATGTCTATAGACACAGAGGTCAGGGGGTTAGAGGTGGTCTTAGTCTGCTAGCTGGACATCTAGGGTCAGCACTATGTCTATCGACACAGGGGTTAGGGGTGGTCTTGGTCTGCTAACTGGACATCTAGGGTCAGCACTATGTCTATAGACACAGAGGTCAGGGGGTTAGAGGTGGCCTTGGTCTGCTAGCTGGACATCTAGGGTCAGCACTATGTCTATCGACACAGGGGTTAGGGGTGGTCTTGGTCTGCTAACTGGACATCTAGGGTCAGCACTATGTCTATAGACACAGAGGTCAGGGGGTTAGAGGTGGTCTTGGTCTGCTAGCTGGACATCTAGGGTCAGCACTATGTCTATCGACACAGTGGTTAGGGGGTTAGAGGTGGCCTTGGTCTGCTAGCTGGACATCTAGGGTCAGCACTATGTCTATAGACACAGAGGTCAGGGGGTTAGAGGTGGCCTTGGTCTGCTAGCTGGACATCTAGGGTCAGCACTATGTCTATAGACACAGAGGTCAGGGGGTTAGAGGTGGTCTTGGTCTGCTAACTGGACATCTAGGGTCAGCACTATGTCTATAGACACAGAGGTCAGGGGGTTAGAGGTGGCCTTGGTCTGCTAGCTGGACATCTAGGGTCAGCACTATGTCTATAGACACAGAGGTCAGGGGGTTAGAGGTGGTCTTGGTCTGCTAGCTGGACATCTAGGGTCAGCACTATGTCTATCGACACAGGGGTTAGGGGTGGTCTTGGTCTGCTAACTGGACATCTAGGGTCAGCACTATGTCTATAGACACAGAGGTCAGGGGGTTAGAGGTGGCCTTGGTCTGCTAGCTGGACATCTAGGGTCAGCACTATGTCTATAGACACAGAGGTCAGGGGGTTAGAGGTGGCCTTGGTCTGCTAGCTGGACATCTAGGGTCAGCACTATGTCTATCGACACAGGGGTTAGGGGTGGTCTTGGTCTGCTAACTGGACATCTAGGGTCAGCACTATGTCTATAGACACAGAGGTCAGGGGGTTAGAGGTGGTCTTAGTCTGCTAGCTGGACATCTAGGGTCAGCACTATGTCTATCGACACAGGGGTTAGGGGTGGTCTTGGTCTGCTAACTGGACATCTAGGGTCAGCACTATGTCTATAGACACAGAGGTCAGGGGGTTAGAGGTGGCCTTGGTCTGCTAGCTGGACATCTAGGGTCAGCACTATGTCTATCGACACAGGGGTTAGGGGTGGTCTTGGTCTGCTAACTGGACATCTAGGGTCAGCACTATGTCTATAGACACAGAGGTCAGGGGGTTAGAGGTGGTCTTGGTCTGCTAGCTGGACATCTAGGGTCAGCACTATGTCTATCGACACAGTGGTTAGGGGTGGTCTTGGTCTGCTAACTGGACATCTAGGGTCAGCACTATGTCTATAGACACAGAGGTCAGGGGGTTAGAGGTGGCCTTGGTCTGCTAGCTGGACATCTATGGTCAGCACTATGTCTATAGACACAGGGGTCAGGGGTCACCTCTGTGGATGAACTCTGCGACCTTCCTGAAGTCGTCTTCAACCATTCCTCTGGAGGTCAGAGCAGGAGAGCCGAACCTCAGACCGCTGGGACGCAACGCACTCTTATCACCTACACAAACACACACACACACACACACATTACGTATATACACACACACACACACACACATTACGTATATACACACACACACACATTACGTATATACACACACACACACATTACGTATATACACACACACACATTACGCATATACACGCATATACAGACAACTGGGACACAGAGCACTCTCACCACCTACAGAGGACTGTGTCTGTTACTTACCATATACAGACAACTGGGACACAGAGCACTCTCACCACCTACAGAGGACTGTGTCTGTTACTTACCATATACAGACAACTGGGACACAGAGCACTCTCACCACCTACAGAGGACTGTGTCTGTTACTTACCATATACAGACAACTGGGACACAGAGCACTCTCACCACCTACAGAGGACTGTGTCTGTTACTTACCATATACAGACAACTGGGACACAGAGCACTCTCACCACCTACAGAGGACTGTGTCTGTTACTTACCATATACAGATAACTGGGACACAGAGCACTCTCACCACCTACAGAGGACTGTGTCTGTTACAATATACAGACAACTGGGACACAGAGCACTCTCACCACCTACAGAGGAATGTGTCTGTTACTTACCATATACAGACAACTGGGACACAGAGCACTCTCACCACCTACAGAGGACTGTGTCTGTTACTTACCATATACAGACAACTGGGACACAGAGCACTCTCACCACCTACAGAGGACTGTGTCTGTTACTTACCATATACAGACAACTGGGACACAGAGCACTCTCACCACCTACAGAGGACTGTGTCTGTTACTTACCATATACAGACAACTGGGACACAGAGCACTCTCACCACCTACAGAGGACTGTGTCTGTTACAATATACAGACAACTGGGACACAGAGCACTCTCACCACCTACAGAGGACTGTGTCTGTTACTTACCATATACAGACAACTGGGACACAGAGCACTCTCACCACCTACAGAGGACTGTGTCTGTTACTTACCATATACAGACAACTGGGACACAGAGCACTCTCACCACCTACAGAGGACTGTGTCTGTTACAATATACAGACAACTGGGACACAGAGCACTCTCACCACCTACAGAGGACTGTGTCTGTTACTTACCATATACAGACAACTGGGACACAGAGCACTCTCACCACCTACAGAGGAATGTGTCTGTTACTTACCATATACAGACAACTGGGACGCAGAGCACTCTCACCACCTACAGAGGACTGTGTCTGTTACAATATACAGACAACTGGGACACAGAGCACTCTCACCACCTACAGAGGACTGTGTCTGTTACTTACCATATACAGACAACTGGGACACAGAGCACTCTCACCACCTACAGAGGACTGTGTCTGTTACTTACCATATACAGACAACTGGGACACAGAGCACTCTCACCACCTACAGAGGACTGTGTCTGTTACTTACCATATACAGACAACTGGGACACAGAGCACTCTCACCACCTACAGAGGACTGTGTCTGTTACAATATACAGACAACTGGGACACAGAGCACTCTCACCACCTACAGAGGAATGTGTCTGTTACTTACCATATACAGACAACTGGGACACAGAGCACTCTCACCACCTACAGAGGACTGTGTCTGTTACTTACCATATACAGACAACTGGGACACAGAGCACTCTCACCACCTACAGAGGACTGTGTCTGTTACAATATACAGACAACTGGGACACAGAGCACTCTCACCACCTACAGAGGAATGTGTCTGTTACTTACCATATACAGACAACTGGGACACAGAGCACTCTCACCACCTACAGAGGACTGTGTCTGTTAGTTACCTGGACAGGTGTTCTTGTTGCAGGCGATGGCAGCAGCTTCTAGAACCTTCTCAGCTCGTCCTCCGTCCGTCCCGTTGGGCCTCAGGTCCAGTAAGATCAGATGGTTATCAGAACCCCCTGGAGAACATTAACACAACCATACAGCAACATTGACACAACCCTACAGCAACATTAACAACCCTACAGCAACATTGACACAACCCTACAGCAACATTAACACAACCATACAGCAACATTAACACAACCCTACAGCAACATTAACAACCCTACAGCAACATTAACACAACCCTACAGCAACATTAACACAACCCTACAGCAACATTAACACAACCATACAACAACATTAACACAACCCTACAGCAACATTAACACAACATTAACACAGCCCTACAGCAACATTAACAACCCTACAGCAACATTGACACAACCATACAACAACATTAACACAACCCTACAGCAACATTAACACAACCATACAACAACATTAACACAACCCTACAGCAACATTAACACAACCATACAACAACATTAACACAACCCTACAGCAACATTAACACAACCCTACAGCAACATTAACACAACCCTACAGCAACATTAACACAACCCTACAGCAACATTAACACAACCCTACAGCAACATTAACACAACCCTACAGCAACATTAACACAGGTTACAGTCTGTTAACCACAACCATGACATTATTGTCTCACCGGTGACGATCTTGTAGCCGTGGTTGATGAGGGCGTTGGCCATAGCTCTGCAGTTAGAGAGCACCTGGTACTGATACGCCTTAAACTCTGGGGTCAGAGCCTGCTTCAGGGCCACCGCCACACCTAGAGAAACATTCACACACATTAACACACACACACTAACCCTTAAACTCTGGGGTCAGAGCCTGCTTCAGGGCCACCGCCACACCTAGAGAAACATTCACACACATTAACACACACACACTAACCCTTAAACTCTGGGGTCAGAGCCTGCTTCAGGGCCACCGCCACACCTAGAGAAACATTCACACACACACACACTAACCCTTAAACTCTGGGGTCAGAGCCTGCTTCAGGGCCACCGCCACACCTAGAGAAACATTCACACACATTAACACACACACACTAACCCTTAAACTCTGGGGTCAGAGCCTGCTTCAGGGCCACCGCCACACCTAGAGAAACATTCACACACATTAACACACACACACTAACCCTTAAACTCTGGGGTCAGAGCCTGCTTCAGGGCCACCGCCACACCTAGAGAAACATTCACACACATTAACACACACACACTAACCCTTAAACTCTGGGGTCAGAGCCTGCTTCAGGGCCACCGCCACACCTAGAGAAACATTCACACACACACACTAACCCTTAAACTCTGGGGTCAGAGCCTGCTTCAGGGCCACCGCCACACCTAGAGAAACATTCACACACATTAACACACACACACTAACCCTTAAACTCTGGGGTCAGAGCCTGCTTCAGGGCCACCGCCACACCTAGAGAAACATTCACACACATTAACACACACACACTAACCCTTAAACTCTGGGGTCAGAGCCTGCTTCAGGGCCACCGCCACACCTAGAGAAACATTCACACACACACACTAACCCTTAAACTCTGGGGTCAGAGCCTGCTTCAGGGCCACCGCCACACCTAGAGAAACATTCACACACATTAACACACACACACTAACCCTTAAACTCTGGGGTCAGAGCCTGCTTCAGGGCCACCGCCACACCTAGAGAAACATTCACACACATTAACACACACACACTAACCCTTAAACTCTGGGGTCAGAGCCTGCTTCAGGGCCACCGCCACACCTAGAGAAACATTCACACACACACACTAACCCTTAAACTCTGGGGTCAGAGCCTGCTTCAGGGCCACCGCCACACCTAGAGAAACATTCACACACATTAACACACACACACTAACCCTTAAACTCTGGGGTCAGAGCCTGCTTCAGGGCCACCGCCACACCTAGAGAAACATTCACACACATTAACACACACACACTAACCCTTAAACTCTGGGGTCAGAGCCTGCTTCAGGGCCACCGCCACACCTAGAGAAACATTCACACACATTAACACACACACACTAACCCTTAAACTCTGGGGTCAGAGCCTGCTTCAGGGCCACCGCCACACCTAGAGAAACATTCACACACATTAACACACACACACTAACCCTTAAACTCTGGGGTCAGAGCCTGCTTCAGGGCCACCGCCACACCTAGAGAAACATTCACACACATTAACACACACACACTAACCCTTAAACTCTGGGGTCAGAGCCTGCTTCAGGGCCACCGCCACACCTAGAGAAACATTCACACACACACACACTAACCCTTAAACTCTGGGGTCAGAGCCTGCTTCAGGGCCACCGCCACACCTAGAGAAACATTCACACACATTAACACACACACACTAACCCTTAAACTCTGGGGTCAGAGCCTGCTTCAGGGCCACCGCCACACCTAGAGAAACATTCACACACACACACTAACCCTTAAACTCTGGGGTCAGAGCCTGCTTCAGGGCCACCGCCACACCTAGAGAAACATTCACACACATTAACACACACACACACACTAACCCTTAAACTCTGGGGTCAGAGCCTGCTCCACCTGGAGAAACATTAACCCTTAAACTCTGGGGTCAGAGCCTGCTTCAGGGCCACCGCCACACCTAGAGAAACATTCACACACATTAACACACACACACTAACCCTTAAACTCTGGGGTCAGAGCCTGCTTCAGGGCCACCGCCACACCTAGAGAAACATTCACACACATTAACACACACACACTAACCCTTAAACTCTGGGGTCAGAGCCTGCTTCAGGGCCACCGCCACACCTAGAGAAACATTCACACACATTAACACACACACACTAACCCTTAAACTCTGGGGTCAGAGCCTGCTCCACCTGGAGAAACATTAACCCTTAAACTCTGGGGTCAGAGCCTGCTCCACCTGGAGAAACATTAACCCTTAAACTCCAGGGTCAGAGCCTGCTCCACCTGGAGAAACATTAACCCTTAAACTCCAGGGTCAGAGCCTGCTCCACCTGGAGAAACATTAACCCTTAAACTCTGGGGTCAGAGCCTGCTCCACCTGGAGAAACATTAACCCTTAAACTCTGGGGTCAGAGCCTGCTCCACCTGGAGAAACATTAACCCTTAAACTCTGGGGTCAGAGCCTGCTCCACCTGGAGAAACATTAACCCTTAAACTCTGGGGTCAGAGCCTGCTCCACCTGGAGAAACATTAACCCTTAAACTCCAGGGTCAGAGCCTGCTCCACCTGGAGAAACATTAACCCTTAAACTCTGGGGTCAGAGCCTGCTCCACCTGGAGAAACATTAACCCTTAAACTCTGGGATCAGAGCCTGCTCCACCTGGAGAAACACACAGTGCATTCAGAAAGTATTGAGACCAACTTGGCCTTTCCCACATTTTGTTACAGCATCATTCTAAAGTGGATTCAATATTTTTTTCCCCTTATCAATTTACACACAATACCCCATAATGACATCACAATAGCCCATAATGACATCACAATACCCCATAATGACACCACAATACCCCATAATGACATCACAATACCCCATAATGACACCACAATACCCCATAATGACATCACAATTCCCCATAATGACATCACAATACCCCATAATGACATCACAATACCCCATAATGACATCTCAATACCCCATAATGACATCACAATACCCCATAATGACATTACAATACCCCATAATGACCAAGCAAAAACCAGTTTTTATAAATAATCACATTTACATAAGTAAATCAGACCCTTTACTCAGTACTTTGTTGAAGAACCTTTGGCAGCAATTACAGCTTCTAGTCTTCTTGGGTATGACGCTACAAGCTTGGCACACCTGTATTTGGGAAGTTTCTCCCATTCTTCTCTGCAGATCCTCTCAAGTTCTGTCAGGTTGGACAGGGAGTGTCACTGCATAGCTATTTTCAGGTCTCTGTAGAGATGTTCGATCAGGTTCAAGTCCGGGCTCTGGCTGGGCCACTCAAGGACATTCAGAGACTTGTCCCGAAGCCACTCCTGCATTGTCTTGGCTGTGTGCTTAGGGTCGTTGTCCTGTTGGAAGGTCCTGAGCGCTCTGGAGCACATTTTCATTAAGGATCTCTCTGCACTTTGCTCTGTTCATCTTTCCCTGGATCCTGACTAGTCTCCCAGCCCCTGCCGCTGAAAAACATCCCCACAGCATAATGCTGCCACCACCACGCTTCCCCGCAGGGATGCTGCCACCACCATGCTTCACCGTAGGGATGCTGCCACCACCGTGCTTCACCGTAGGGATGCTGCCACCACCGTGCTTGACCGTAGGGATGGAGCCACCATGCTTCACCGTAGGGATGGTGCCAGGTTTCCTCCAGAAGTGATGCGTGGCATTCAGGCCAAAGAGTTCAATCTTGGTTTCATCAGACCAGAGCATCTTGTTTCTCATGGTCTGTCCTTTAGGTGCCTTTTGGCAAACTCCAAGTGGGCTGTCATGTGCCTTTTACGGAGGAGTGGCTTCCGTCTGGCCACTCTACCATAAAGGCCTGATTTGTGGAGTGCTGCAGAGATGGTTGTCCTTCTGGAAGGTTCTCCCATCTCCACAGAGGAAATCTGAGTTCTTGGTCACCTTCCTGACCAAGGCCCTTCTCTCCCAATTGCTCAGTTTTCCTGGGCAGCCAGCTCTAGGAAGAATTTCGGGGCTTCCAAACTTTTTCCATTTAGGTTTAATTTAACCTTTATTTAACTAGGCAAGTCAGTTAAGAACAAATACTTATTTACAATGACGGCCTCCCACAACCCGGACGACGCTGGGCCAATGGTGCGCCGCCCTATTGCACTCCCAATCATGGCTGGTTGTGATACAGCCTGGAATCAAACCAGGGTCTGTAGTGACGCCTCTAGCACTGAGATGCAGTGGCTTAGACCGCTGCGCCACTCGGGAGTGATGGAGACCCACTGTGTTCTTGGGGACCTTCAATGCTGCAGACATTGTTTTGGTACCCTTCCCCAGATCTGTGCCTCGACACAATCCCGTCTCGGAGCTCTACGGACAAATTGTTTTACCTCATGGCTCGGTGTTTGCTCTGACATGCACAAACATCTCAAGGATGATCAATGGAAACCGGAAGCATCTGAGCTCAATTTCAAGTCTCATAGCAAAGGGTCTGAATACTTATGTAAATAAGGTTTGTTTTTATTCTAATTATACATTTGCCAACAATTCTAAAAACCTGTTTTCACTTTGTCATTATGGGGTATTGTGATGTCATTATGGAGCATCGTGATGTCATTATGGGGTATTGTGATGTCATTATGGGGTATCGTGATGTCATTATGGAGTATCGTGATGTCATTATGGGGTATTGTGATGTCATTATGGGGTATCGTGATGTCATTATGGAGTATCGTGATGTCATTATGGAGCATCGTGATGTCATTATGGGGTATCGTGATGTCATTATGGGGTATTGTGATGTCATTATGGAGTATCGTGATGTCATTATGGAGCATCGTGATGTCATTATGGAGCATCGTGACGTCATTATGGAGCATCGTGATGTCATTATGGAGCATCGTGATGTCATTATGGAGTATCGTGATGTCATTATGGAGTATCGTGATGTCATTATGGAGTATCGTGATGTCATTATGGGGTATCGTGATGTCATTATGGAGCATCGTGATGTCATTATGGGGTATCGTGATGTCATTATGGAGCATTGTGACGTCATTATGGAGTATCGTGATGTCATTATGGAGCATCGTGATGTCATTATGGGGTATCGTGATGTCATTATGGAGCATTGTGACGTCATTATGGAGTATTGTGATGTCATTATGGAGCATCGTGATGTCATTATGGGGTATCGTGATGTCATTATGGAGCATCGTGACGTCATTATGGAGCATCGTGATGTCATTATGGAGCATCGTGATGTCATTATGGAGTATCGTGATGTCATTATGGAGTATCGTGACGTCATTATGGAGTATCGTGATGTCATTATGGAGCATCGTGACGTCATTATGGGGTATCGTGATGTCATTATGGGGTATCGTGATGTCATTATGGAGTATCGTGATGTCATTATGGAGCATCGTGATGTCATTATGGGGTATCGTGATGTCATTATGGAGTATCGTGATGTCATTATGGGGTATCGTGATGTCATTATGGAGTATCGTGATGTCATTATGGGGTATCGTGATGTCATTATGGAGCATCGTGATGTCATTATGGAGTATCGTGATGTCATTATGGGGTATTGTGATGTCATTATGGAGTATCGTGATGTCATTATGGGGTATCGTGATGTCATTATGGGGTATCGTGATGTCATTATGGGGTATCGTGATGTCATTATGGAGTATCGTGATGTCATTATGGGGTATCGTGATGTCATTATGGGGTATTGTGTGTAGATTGAAGAGAGATTTTTTTTTAAATAAATCAATTTTAGAATAAAGATGTAACTTAACAAAATGTGGAAAAAGTCAAGGGGTCTGAATACTTTCCGAAGGCACTGTACATGTACTACTACTATATTAGAACACCACACACACTGTGAGGTGTCCTGGCTACTGTACCTGTCATAGTGTGGTAGTGAGGTGTCCCAGCTACTTTACCTGTCATAGTGAGGTGTCCCAGCTACTTTACCTGTCATAGTGAGGTGTCCTGGCTACTGTACCTGTCATAGTGAGGTGTCCTGGTTACTGTACCTGTCATAGTGAGGTGTCCTGGCTACTGTACCTGTCATAGTGAGGTGTCCTGGCTACGTTACCTGTCATAGTGAGGTGTCCTGGCTACTTTACCTGTCATAGTGAGGTGTCCTGGCTACTGTACCTGTCATAGTGAGGTGTCCTGGCTACATTACCTGTCATAGTGAGGTGTCCTGGCTACTGTACCTGTCACAGTGAGGTGTCCTGGTTACTGTACCTGTCATAGTGAGGTGTCCTGGCTACGTTACCTGTCACAGTGAGGTGTCCTGGTTACTGTACCTGTCATAGTGAGGTGTCCTGGCTACTTTACCTGTCATAGTGAGGTGTCCTAGCTACTGTACCTGTCATAGTGAGGTGTCCTAGCTACTTTACCTGTCATAGTGAGGTGTCCTGGCTACTGTACCTGTCATAGTGAGGTGTCCTAGTTAATATCCACCTTAGAGATGTCTGTGTAGGTGCCTGTATATAAAGCCAATATAGGTGTCCAGAGAAGTGCCTGTACCTGCGATGGCATGGTTGTGGGGTCCTCCCTGTAGTCCTGGGAACACTGCCTGGTTGATGAGAGACTCCAGATTATACAGAGTCTCCTTTCCCTTCGGGTCCACACTACGTATTCCTGGAGGACAGGGACACAGAGAGAGACCAGCATGATACACACACTAAACCCCACAGAGAGAGGGAGAGACCAGCATGATACACACACTAAACCCCACAGAGAGAGACCAGCATGATACACACACTAAACCCCACAGAGAGAGAGACCAGCATGATACACACACTAAACCCCACAGAGAGGGAGACCAGCATGATACACACACTAAACCCCACACAGAGAGAGAGACCAGCATGATACACACACTAAACCCCACAGAGAGAGAGAGAGACCAGCAAGATACACACACTAAACCCCACACAGAGAGAGACCAGCATGATACACACACTAAACCCAACAGAGAGAGACCAGCATGATACACACACTAAACCCCACACAGAGAGAGACCAGCATGATACACACTAAACCCCACTAAGAGAGACCAGCATGATACACACTAAACCCCACACAGAGAGAGAGAGAGAGAGAGAGAGAGGGAGAGACCAGCAAGATACACACACTAAACCCCACAGAGAGGGAGACCAGCATGATACACACACTAAACCCCACAGAGAGAGAGAGAGACCAGCAAGATACACACACTAAACCCCACACAGAGAGAGACCAGCATGATACACACACTAAACCCAACAGAGAGAGACCAGCATGATACACACACTAAACCCCACACAGAGAGAGACCAGCATGATACACACTAAACCCCACACAGAGAGACCAGCATGATACACACTAAACCCCACACAGAGAGAGAGAGAGAGACCAGCAAGATACACACACTAAACCCCACAGAGAGGGAGACCAGCATGATACACACACTAAACCCCACAGAGAGAGAGACCAGCATGATACACACACTAAACCCCACACAGAGAGACCAGCATGATACCCACACTAAACCCCACACAGAGAGAGAGACCAGCATGATACACAAACTAAACCCCACACAGAGAGACCAGCATGATACACACACTAAACCCCACACAGAGAAAGACCAGCAAGATACACACACTAAACCCCACAGAGAGAGACCAGCATGATACACACACTAAACCCCTCAGAGAGGGAGACCAGCATGATACACACACTAAACCCCACAGAGAGAGAGACCAACATGATACACACACTAAACCCCACAGAGAGAGAGACCAGCATGATATACACACTAAACCCCACAGAGAGAGAGAGACCAACATGATACACACACTAAACCCCACAGAGAGAGAGACCAGCATGATACACACACTAAACCCCACAGAGAGAGAGAGAGACCAGCATGATACACACACTAAACCCCACAGAGAGAGAGAGAGACCAGCATGATACACACACTAAACTCCACACAGAGCGACCAGCATGATACCCACACTACACTCCACAGAGAGAGACCAGCATGATACACACACTAAACCCCACAGAGAGACCAACATGATACACACACTAAACCCCACAGAGAGAGACCAGCATGATACACACACTAAACCCCACAGAGAGAGACCAGCATGATACACACACTAAACCCCACAGAGAGAGACCAGCATGATACACACACTAAACCCCACAGAGAGAGACCAGCATGATACACACACTAAACCACACAGAGAGAGACCAGCATGATACCCACACTAAACCCCACAGAGAGAGACCAGCATGATACACACACTAAACCCCACAGAGAGAGACCAGCATGATACACACACTAAACCCCACAGAGAGAGACCAGCATGATACACACACTAAACCCCACAGAGAGAGACCAGCATGACACACACACTAAACCCCACAGAGAGAGAGACCAGCATGATACACACACTAAACCCCACAGAGAGAGACCAGCATGATACACACACTAAACCCCACAGAGAGAGAGACCAGCATGATACCCACACTAAACCCCACAGAGAGAGAGACCAGCATGATACCCACACTAAACCCCACAGAGAGAGAGACCAGCATGATACCCACACTAAACCCCACAGAGAGAGAGACCAGCATGATACACACACTAAACCCCACAGAGAGAGACCAGCATGATACCCACACTAAACCCCACAGAGAGAGACCAGCATGATACACACACTAAACCACACAGAGAGAGAGACCAGCATGATACACACACTAAACCCCACAGAGAGAGACCAGCATGATACACACACTAAACCCCACAGAGAGAGACCAGCATGATACACACACTAAACCCCACAGAGAGAGAGACCAGCATGATACACACACTAAACCCCACAGAGAGAGACCAGCATGATACACACACTAAACCCCACAGAGAGAGACCAGCATGATACACACACTAAACCCCACAGAGAGAGACCAGCATGATACACACACTAAACCCCACAGAGAGAGACCAGCATGATACACACACTAAACCCCACAGAGAGAGACCAGCATGATACACACACTAAACCCCACAGAGAGAGACCAGCATGATACACACACACTAAACCCCACAGAGAGAGACCAGCATGATACACACACTAAACCCTACAGAGAGAGACCAGCATGATACACACACTAAACCCCACAGAGAGAGAGACCAGCATGACACACACTAAACCACACAGAGAGAGAGACCAGCATGATACACATACTAAACCCCACAGAGAGAGACCAGCATGACACACACTAAATCCCACAGAGAGAGAGACCAGCATGATACCCCCCCCCCTCCTCTCCGTACCCTTTCTGTAGAAGATGACCCCAGAGCGACAGCCCCGCAGCGTCTTGTGGGTCGTCGTGGAGACCACGTCACAGTACTCGAACGGAGACGGGACGACCCCGGCCGCCACCAGTCCGCTGATGTGTGCCATGTCGGCCAATAGGAAAGCTCCGTTCTCATCGGCGATACGACGCAGCCGAGCGTAGTCGAGGTTACGGGAATAACAGCTGGTACCTGGAGAGAAGACGGAACGATTAACAGGAAACGGTCTCGTTTTTTAAACCTCATCTTCAGCACCATTCCCAACATCAACTGAGAAAATGACAGATTTCGATGTTTTGTGGTCAAAAAGATGCACCAAACGATGGCACAAGTTTTTTTTTTTTACAGATAATGACATTGGAAAGTCCTGGACAAGATATTTCAACAGGAGATTCTGTGTCTGAGAAACCAGGCCCAAATGATACAATGTCAACAGGACATTCTGTGTCTGAGAAACCAGGCCCAAATGATACAATGTCAACAGGAGATTCTGTGTCTGAGAAACCAGGCCCAAATGATACAATGTCAACAGGAGATTCTGTGTCTGAGAAACCAGGCCCAAATGATACAATGTCAACAGGAGATTCTGTGTCTGAGAAACCAGGCCCAAATGATACAATGTCAACAGGACATTCTGTGTCTGAGAAACCAGGCCCAAATGATACAATGTCAACAGGACATTCTGTGTCTGAGAAACCAGGCCCAAATGATACAATGTCAACAGGAGATTCTGTGTCTGAGAAACCAGGCCCAAATGATACAATGTCAACAGGAGATTCTGTGTCTGAGAAACCAGGCCCAAATGATACAATGTCAACAGGAGATTCTGTGTCTGAGAAACCAGGCCCAAATGATACAATGTCAACAGGAGATTCTGTGTCTGAGAAACCAGGCCCAAATGATACAACAGGAGATTCTGTGTCTGAGAAACCAGGCCCAAATGATACAACAGGAGATTCTGTCCCCGAACAGAGAGGATCTATAGTCTGATTGGACACAATGTGATACAGCTGGCGACAGGACCTGCTGGTGGTGTGTGTGTGTGTATATGATGATGATGATGATGGTGTGTGTGTATATGATGATGATGGTGGTGGTGGTGGTGTGTGTGTATATGATGATGATGTTGGTGGTGGTGGTGGGTGTGTGTGTTACCTGCAATGATCAGTCTAGGGTGGAACAGCCGGGCGTTCTCCTCCAGTCGGTCGTAGTTGATGAGACCAGTGTCTGGATCCACCTGATACAACACAGATTAACGTCACTAGGATCCACCTGATACAACACAGATTAACGTCACTAGTCGTAGTGGATGAGGCCAGTGTCTGGATCCACCTGATACAACACAGATTAACGTCACTAGGATTCACTTGATACAACACAGATTAACGTCACTAGTCGTAGTGGATGAGACCAGTGTCTGGATCCACCTGATACAACACAGATTAACGTCACTAGGATCCACCTGATACAACACAGATTAACGTCACTAGGATCAACCTGATACAACACAGATTAACGTCACTAGGATCCACTTGATACAACACAGATTAACGTCACTAGTCGTAGTGGATGAGACCAGTGTCTGGATCCACCTGATACAACACAGATTAACGTCACTAGGATCCACCTGATACAACACAGATTAACGTCACTAGGATCCACCTGATACAACACAGATTAACGTCACTAGGATCCACTTGATACAACACAGATTAACGTCACTAGGATCCACCTGATACAACACAGATTAACGTCACTAGGATCCACCTGATACAACACAGATTAACGTCACTAGGATCCACTTGATACAACACAGATTAACGTCACTAGGATCCACCTGATACAACACAGATTAACGTCACTAGGATCCACTTGATACAACACAGATTAACGTCACTAGTCGTAGTGGATGAGACCAGTGTCTGGATCCACCTGATACAACACAGATTAAGGTCACTAGGATCCACCTGATACAACACAGATTAACGTCACTAGGATTCACCTGATACAACACAGATTAACGTCACTAGTCGTAGTGGATGAGACCAGTGTCTGGATCCACCTGATACAACACAGATTAAGGTCACTAGGATTCACCTGATACAACACAGATTAACGTCACTAGTCGTAGTGGATGAGACCAGTGTCTGGATCCACCTGATACAACACAGACTAACGTCACTAGGATCCACATGATACAACACAGATTAAGGAACGTCACTAGTCGTAGTGGATGAGACCAGTGTCTGGATCCACATGATACAACACAGATTAAGGAACGTCACTTCGTTAATCTGGGGGAACGCTTTCAGCACTTTATAGAGTCCATGACTTTATACACCTGTCAGCAACGGACGTGGCTGAACATAATCCACTCATTTGAAAAGGGGTGTCCACATACATCTGTCTACAAAGTGTTTTGTTTTTTGTCAGCTAGAAAGAAAATGGCCCCCAATTCAGAAATGGAGAAAGAGGAGAGAAAGCGCTAGAAATGTCTAGACAGCTCTAGAAAGCTTTAGAAAGCTCTAGAAAGCTACCGTTATCTGCTGCCTCTTCAACAAGAAGCCACATTGATCCTACGATCCAGAAATACACTTCCCTCCCTCCCACATCCCCCCCTCCCACCCCCCCTCTCCCCCCCCCCCACCCCCCTCCCACATCCCCCCCTCTCCCACACCCCCCCTCCCACCCCCCTCCCCTCTCCCACCCCCCCCCCCCCCCTCTCCCACACACCCCCCTCCCCCTCTCCCACACACCCCCCTCTCCCACACACCCCCCTCCCACGGACCAAAAAAATCACCCCTCCAAAAAAAGCATGGCCCCTGCTTCTCTGGAATGCCACCCAAGATCCCCGTGGCCGAAGCATCGCATTTCTGTTTAAGCAGCACTCTGGCTGTATAGAAAACAACCCCCCGAGAGCCACAGAACGACCGAATTAGCACCACGCACAGCCACCACAAACACCTTTAGGCAGCACTCTGGCAGGCTGTATAGAAAACAACCCCCCGAGAGCCACAGAACGACCGAATTAGCACCACGCACAGCCACCACAAACACCTTTAGGCAGCACTCTGGCAGGCTGTATAGAAAACAACCCCGAGAGCCACAGAACGACCGAATTAGCACCACGCTCAGCCACCACAAACACCTTTAGGCAGCACTCGGGCAGGCTGTATAGAAAACAACCCCCGAGAGCCACAGAACGACCGAATTAGCACCACGCACAGCCACCACAAACACCTTTAGGCAGCACTCGGGCAGGCTGTATAGAAAACAACCCCCGAGAGCAACAGAACGACCGAATTAGCACCAACATCTTTAGGCAGCAATCTGGCAGGCTGTATAGAAAACAACCCCCGAGAGCAACAGAACGACCGAATTAGCACCACCATAAACACCTTTAGGCAGCAATCTGGCAGGCTGTATAGAAAACAACCCCCCGAGAGCCACAGAACGACCGAATTAGCACCACCATAAACACCTTTAGGCAGCAATCTGGCAGGCTGTATAGAAAACAACCCCCGAGAGCCACAGAACGACCGAATTAGCACCACGCCCAACCACCATAAACACCGTTAGGCAGCACTCGGGCTGTATAGAAAACAACCCCCCGAGAGCAACAGAACGACCGAATTAGCACCACGCACAGCCACCATAAACATCTTTAGGCAGCACTCGGGCAGGCTGTGTAGAAAACAACCCCGAGAGCCACAGAACGACCGAATTAGCACCACGCACAGCCACCATAAACACCTTTAGGCAGCACTCGGGCAGGCTGTATAGAAAACAACCCCCGAGAGCCACAGAACGACCGAATTAGCACCACGCACAGCCACCACAAACACCTTTAGGCAGCACTCGGGCAGGCTGTATAGAAAACAACCCCCGAGAGCAACAGAACGACCGAATTAGCACCAACATCTTTAGGCAGCAATCTGGCAGGCTGTATAGAAAACAACCCCCGAGAGCAACAGAACGACCGAATTAGCACCACCATAAACACCTTTAGGCAGCAATCTGGCAGGCTGTATAGAAAACAACCCCCCGAGAGCCACAGAACGACCGAATTAGCACCACCATAAACACCTTTAGGCAGCAATCTGGCAGGCTGTATAGAAAACAACCCCCGAGAGCCACAGAACGACCGAATTAGCACCACGCCCAACCACCATAAACACCGTTAGGCAGCACTCGGGCTGTATAGAAAACAACCCCCCGAGAGCAACAGAACGACCGAATTAGCACCACCACAAACACCTTTAGGCAGCACTCGGGCTGTATAGAAAACAACCCCGGAGAGCAACAGAACGACCGAATTAGCACCACGCACAGCCACCATAAACATCTTTAGGCAGCACTCGGGCAGGCTGTATAGAAAACAACCCCGAGAGCCACAGAACGACCGAATTAGCACCACGCACAGCCACCATAAACACCTTTAGGCAGCACTCGGGCAGGCTGTATAGAAAACAACCCCCGAGAGCCACAGAACGACCGAATTAGCACCACGCACAGCCACCACAAACACCTTTAGGCAGCACTCGGGCAGGCTGTATAGAAAACAACCCCCGAGAGCAACAGAACGACCGAATTAGCACCAACATCTTTAGGCAGCAATCTGGCAGGCTGTATAGAAAACAACCCCCGAGAGCAACAGAACGACCGAATTAGCACCACCATAAACACCTTTAGGCAGCAATCTGGCAGGCTGTATAGAAAACAACCCCCCGAGAGCCACAGAACGACCGAATTAGCACCACCATAAACACCTTTAGGCAGCAATCTGGCAGGCTGTATAGAAAACAACCCCCGAGAGCCACAGAACGACCGAATTAGCACCACGCCCAACCACCATAAACACCGTTAGGCAGCACTCGGGCTGTATAGAAAACAACCCCCCGAGAGCCACAGAACGACCGAATTAGCACCACCACAAACACCTTTAGGCAGCACTCGGGCTGTATAGAAAACAACCCCGGAGAGCAACAGAACGACCGAATTAGCACCACGCACAGCCACCATAAACATCTTTAGGCAGCACTCGGGCAGGCTGTATAGAAAACAACCCCGAGAGCCACAGAACGACCGAATTAGCACCACGCACAGCCACCATAAACACCTTTAGGCAGCACTCGGGCAGGCTGTATAGAAAACAACCCCCGAGAGCCACAGAACGACCGAATTAGCACCACCATAAACACCTTTAGGCAGCAATCTGGCAGGCTGTATAGAAAACAACCCCCCGAGAGCCACAGAACAACCGAATTAGCACCACCATAAACACCTTTAGGCAGCACTCGGGCTGTATAGAAAACAACCCCCGAGAGCAACAGAACGACCGAATTAGCACCACCATAAACACCTTTAGGCAGCAATCTGGCAGGCTGTATAGAAAACAACCCCCCGAGAGCCACAGAACAACCGAATTAGCACCACCATAAACACCTTTAGGCAGCAATCTGGCAGGCTGTATAGAAAACAACCCCCCGAGAGCAACAGAACGACCGAATTAGCACCACGCACAGCCACCACAAACACCTTTAGGCAGCACTCGGGCTGTATAGAAAACAACCCCCGAGAGCCACAGAATGACCGAATTAGCACCACGCACAGCCACCATAAACACCTTGAAAACGGCTCTTTCCCATAGGCTGGTACTATCTACGACATCATCAGCAGTTAAATACCAACATGGTAGACGTGTTTACAGCTGGTTGGCTTTGATCACGTGATCTCTGAAATTCAAACAGATTTGGAGAAAAAAAAAATCAAGCCCAACTTTTAGAATAACTTTATGAGAATTGATTTAAGAATTTGTAAATTTGGGAATGTTTTCTTGGGGTGCTCTAAGTTACTATTATATGTGTTTCTGGCATTGAGAAATCAATTCCTTTAAAGGAATACTCCGGACTCAAAGGAGGAATACTCCGGACTCAAAGGAGGAATACTCCGGGGAACTCAAAGGAGGAATACTCCGGGGAACTCAAAGGAGGAATACTCCGGGGAACTCTAAGGAGGAATACTCCGGGGAACTCAAAGGAGGAATACTCCGGACTCAAAGGAGGAATACTCCAGACCTCAAAGGAGGAATACTCCGGACTCAAAGGAGGAATTACTCCGGACTCAAAGGAGGAATTACTCCGGACTCAAAGGAGGAATTACTCCGGACTCAAAGGAGGAATTACTCCGGACTCAAAGGAGGAATACTCCGGACTCAAAGGAGGAATACTCCGGACTCAAAGGAGGAACACTCCGGGAACTTTAAGGAACACTACGGGAACTTTAAGGAACACTCCGGGAACTTTAAGGAATACTCCGGGAACTTTAAGGAACACTTCGGGAACTTTAAGGAACACTCCGGGAACTTTAAGGAATACTCCGGGAACTTTAAGGAATACTCCGGACTCAAAGGAGGAACACTCCGGGAACTTTAAGGAACACTCCGGGAACTTTAAGTCCTTAGTGATTTGAACACTAAGGAAGCTCTCGACCCGGAAACCTGATTTACCAATAAAATGAGACCCGATCCAGAACGACTGCAGACGATCTTAGATCTTTGGTCTACAGTATGGAAAGCCTTCGATAGGTCAATAAAGAGGGCTGCACCAGTACCTCCGTCCTATCCAGCCCTTTACCACATCATTTACATCAGCCAATCAGGTGTTGAGGATGGGTAAAGGTCAGTGACACAACTCCGTCTGGTCAAGGCCTTTGCACAGCAACATTGTTGCAACATAAAGACAACACTGACACAACCAACTAACCGTGTCAAGGCCCATCTCTGGTGTGATGACAGAACGGTGCGTCAGACAGTTGTGTTCTCACCGTGGTTACCTTGGCTGGACAGGCAGGCAGAAGGACGTTGATCTCAAATAAACTGTGTGGTGTGTGTCTCTGCTCCTCTCCTCTCTCTCTGCATCTCTCTCTATGCTCCGGCTCCTCTCTCTATGCCTCTCTCTCTATGCTCCTCTCTCTATGCCCCGGCTCCTCTCTCGGTGCCCCGGCTCCTCTCTCTGTGCCCCGGCTCCTCTCTCTGTGCCCCGGCTCCTCTCTCTGTGCCCCGGCTCCTCTCTCTGTGCCCCGGCTCCTCTCTCTGTGCCCCGGCTCCTCTCTATACGAGTCTGCTCCTCTCTCTATGCTCCTCGCTCTATGCCCCGGCTCCTCTCTCTATGCTCCTCTCTCTATGCCCTGGCTACTCTCTCTATGCTCCGGCTCCTCTCTCTATGCTCCGGCTCCTCTCTCTATGCCCCGGCTCCTCTCTCTATGCTCCGGCTCCTCTCTCTATGCCCCGGCTCCTCTCTCTATGCTCCGGCTCCTCTCTCTATGCCCCGGCTACTCTCTCTATGCTCCGGCTCCTCTCTCTATGCTCCGGCTCCTCTCTCTATGCCCCGGCTACTCTCTCTATGCCCCGGCTCCTCTCTCTATGCTCTGGCTCCTCTCTCTATGCCCCGGCTACTCTCTCTATGCTCCGGCTCCTCTCTCTATGCCCCGGCTCCTCTCTCTATGCTCCGGCTACTCACTCTGTGCCCCGGCTCCTCTCTCTATGCCCCGGCTCCTCTCTCTATGCCCCGGCTCCTCTCTCTATGCCCCGGCTCCTCTCTCTATAACCCGCCTCCTCTCTCTATAACCCGGCTCCTCTCTCTATGCTCTGGCTACTCTCTCTATGCTCTGGCTACTCTCTCTGTGCCCCAGCTCCTCGCTCTATGCCCCGGGTCGTCTCTCCATGCTCCTCTCTCTATGCCCAGGCTCCTCTCTCTATGCCCCGGATCATCTCTCTATGCCCCGGCTCCTCTCTCCATGCTCCTCTCTACTTGCTCCAGGTTCCTCTCTCTATAGCCCGGCTCCCCTCTCTATAGCCCGGCTCCTCTCTCTATAGCCCGGCTCCTCTCTCTATGCTCATCTCTCTATGCCCCGGCTCCTCTCTCCATGCTCCTCTCTCTATGCCCCGGCTCCTCTCTCTATTCCCCGGCTCCTCTCTCTATGCCCCGGCTCATCTCTCTATGCCCCGGCTCATCTCTCCATGCTCCTCTCTCTATGCCCCGGCTCCTCTCTCCATGCTCGTCTCTCCATGCCCCGGCTCCTCTCTCTATAGCCCGGCTCCCCTCTCCATAGCCCGGCTCCTCTCTCTACGCCCAGGCTCCTCTATAGGCCCAGGCTCCTCTCTCTACGCACAGGCTCCTCTCTCTATGCCCAGGCTCCTCTCTCTATGAGTCTGCTCCTCTCTCTATGCTTCTCTGTGCCCCGGCTCCTCTCTCTGTCCACCCGCTCCTTTCTCTGGCTCCTCTCTCTATGCTCAGGCTCCTCTCTCTATGCTCTGGCTTCTCTCTCTATAGCCCGGCTCCTCCCTCTATAGCCCGGCTCCTCCCTCTATAGCCCGGCTTCTCCCTCTATAGCCCGGCTTCTCCCTCTATAGCCCGGCTTCTCCCTCTATGCTCCTCTCTATGCCCCGGGTCCTCTCTCTATGCTCCTCTCTCTATGCCCAGGCTCCTCTCTCTACGCCCAGGCTCCTCTCTCTACGCCCAGGCTCCTCTCTCTAAGCCCTGGCTCCTCTCTCTATGAGTCTGCTCCTCTCTCTATGACCCGGCTCCTCTCTCTGTGCCCCGGCTCCTCGCTCTATGCCCCGGCTCCTTTCTCCATGCTCCTCTCTCTATGCCCCGGCTCCTCTCTCCATGCTCCTCTCTCTATAACCCGGCTCCTTTCTCTATAACCCGGCTCCTCTCTCTATAGCCCGGCTCCTCCCTCTATAGCCCGGCTCCTCCCTCTATAGCCCGGCTCCTCCCTCTATGCTCCTCTCTCTATGCCCCGGCCCCTCTCTCTATGCCCCGGCCCCTCTCTCTATGCCCCGGCTCCTCTCTCTGTGCCCCGGCTCCTCTCTCTGTGCCCCGGCTCCTCTCTCTGTGCCCCGGCTCCTCTCTCTGTGCCCCGGCTCCTCTCTCTGTGCCCCGGCTCCTCTCTCTGTGCCCCGGCTCCTCTCTCTATGCCCCGGCTCCTCTCTCTATGCCCCGGCTCCTCTCTACACGAGTCTGCTCCTCTCTCTATGCTCCTCGCTCTATGCCCCGGCTCCTCTCTCTATGCTCCTCTCTCTATGCTCCTCGCTTGATGCCCCGGCTACTCTCTCTCTGCTCCGGCTCCTCTCTCTATGCCCCGGCTCCTCCCTCTATGCTCCGGCTCCTCCCTCTATGCTCCGGCTCCTCCCTCTATGCTCCGGCTCCTCTCTCTATGCTCCGGCTCCTCTCTCTATGCTCCGGCTCCTCCCTCTATGCTCCGGCTCCTCCCTCTATAGCCCGGCTCCTCCCTCTATAGCCCGGCTCCTCTCTCTATGCTCCTCTCTCTATGCCCCGGCTCCTCTCTCTATGCCCCGGCTCCTCTCTCTATGCCCCGGCTCCTCTCTCTATGCTCCGGCTCCTCTCTCTATGTCCCGGCTCCTCTCTCTATGCCCCGGCTCCTCTCTCTATGCCCCGACTCCTCTCTCTATGCCCTGGCTACTCTCTATACGAGTCTGCTCCTCTCTCTATGCTCCGGCTACTCTCTCTATGCTCCTCTCTCTATGCTTCTCGCTCTATGCCCCGGCTCCTCTCTCTATGCTCCTCTCTCTATGCTTCTCGCTCTATGCCCCGGCTCCTCTCTCTATGCTCCTCTCTCTATGCTCCTCTCTCTATAACCCGGCTCCTCTCTATACGAGTCTGCTCCTCTCTCTATGCTCCTCTCTCTATGCTCAAGCTTCTCTCTCTATGCTCCTCGCTCTATGCCCCGGCTCCTCTCTCTATAGCCCGGCTCCTCTCTCTATAGCCCGGCTCCTCTCTCTGTGCCCCGGCTCCTCTCTATACGAGTCTGCTTTTCTCTCTATGCTCATCTCTCTATGCTCCTCTCTCTATGCCCCGGCTCCACTCTCTGTGCCCCGGCTCCTCTCTCTGTGCCCCGGCTCCTCTCTCTGTGCTCCGGGTCCTCTCTCTATGCTCAGGCTCCTCTCTCTATGCTCCGGCTCCTCTCTCTATGCTCCGGCTCCTCTCTCTATGCTCCGGCTCCTCTCTCTATGCCCCGGCTCCTCGCTCTATGCCCCGGCTCCTCCCTCTATAGCCCGGCTCCTCTCTCTATGCTCCTCTCTATATGCCCCGGTTCCTCTCTCTATGCCCCGGCTCCTCTCTCTGTGCCCCGGCTCCTCTCTCTGTGCCCCGGCTCCTCTCTCTGTGCCCCGGCTCCTCTCTCTGTGCCCCGGCTCCTCTCTCTGTGCCCCGGCTCCTCTCTCTGTGCCCCGGCTCCTCGCTCTATGCCCCGGCTCCTTTCTCCATGCTCCTCTCTCTGTGCCCCGGCTCCTCTCTCTGTGCCCCGGCTCCTCTCTCTGTGCCCCGGCTCCTCGCTCTATGCCCCGGCTCCTCTCTCTATGCTCCTCTCTCTATGCCCCGGTTCCTCTCTCTATGCCCCGGCTCCTCTCTCTGTGCCCCGGCTCCTCTCTCTGTGCCCCGGCTCCTCTCTCTGTGCCCCGGCTCCTCTCTCTGTGCCCCGGCTCCTCTCTCTGTGCCCCGGCTCCTCTCTCTGTGCCCCGGCTCCTCTCTCTGTGCCCCGGCTCCTCGCTCTATGCCCCGGCTCCTTTCTCCATGCTCCTCTCTCTATGCCCCGGCTCTTTCTCCATGCTCCTCTCTCCATGCTCCGGCTCCCCTCTCTATAGCCCGGCTCCCCTCTCGATAGCCCGGCTCCCCTCTCGATAGCCCGGCTCCCCTCTCTATAGCCCGGCTCCTCTCTCTATAGCCCGGCTCTCTATGCCCAGGCTCCTCTATACGCCCAGGCTCCTCTCTCTATGCCCCGGCTCCTCTCTCTATGCTCCTCTCTCTATGCCCCGGCTCCTCTCTCTACGCCCAGGCTCCTCTCTTTATGCCCATGCTCCTCTCTCTATGCTCTGGCTCCACTCTCTGTGCCCCGGCTCCTCTCTCTATAGCCCGGCTCCTCCCTCTATAGCCCGGCTCCTCCCTCTATAGCCCGGCTCCTCCCTCTATAGCCCGGCTCCTCTCTCTATGCCCCGGTCCCTCTCTCTATGCCCCGGCTCCTCCCTCTATAGCCCAGCTCCTCCCTCTATGCTCCTCTCTCTATGCCCCGGCTCCTCTCTCTATGCCCCGGCTCCTTCCTCTATAGCCCGGCGCCTCCCTCTATGCTCCTCTCTCTGTGCCCCGGCTCCTCTCTCTATGCCCCGGCTCCTCTCTCCATAATCCTCTCTCTATGCTCCTCTCTCCATAATCCTCTCTCTATGCTCCTCTCTCTATGCCCAGGCTCCTCTCTCTATGCCCAGGCTCCTCTCTCTATGCTCCTCTCTCTATGCCCCGGCTCCTCTCTCTATGCTCGTCTCTCTATGCCCCGGCTCCTCTCACTATGCTCCTCTCTCTATTCTCCTTTCTCTATGCCCCGGCTCCTCTCTCTATGAGTCTGCTCCTCTCTCTATGCCCCGGCTCCTCTCTCTATGCCCCGGCTCCTCTCTCTGTGCCCCGGCTCCTCTCTCTGTGCCCCGGCTACTCTCTCTATGAGTCTGCTCCTCTCTCTATGCTCCTCTCTCTATGCTTCTCTGTGCCCCGGCTCCTCTCTCTGTCCACCCGCTCCTTTCTCTGGCTCCTCTCTCTATGCTCAGGCTCATCTGTCTATGCTATGGCTTCTCTCTCTATAGCCCGGCTCCTCCCTCTATAATAGCCCGGCTCCTCCCTCTATAGCCCGGCTTCTCCCTCTATAGCCCGGCTTCTCCCTCTATGCTCCTCTCTATGCCCCGGCTCCTCTCTCTATGCCCCGGCTCCTCTCTCTATGCTCCTCTCTCTATGCTCCTCTCTCTATGCCCAGGCTCCTCTCTCTACGCCCAGGCTCCTCTCTCTACGCCCAGGCTCCTCTCTCTACGCCCCGGCTCCTCTCTCTATGAGTCTGCTCCTCTCTCTATGACCCGGCTCCTCTCTCTGTGCCCAGGCTCCTCTCTCTATGCTCCTCTCTCTATGCTTCTCTGTGCCCCGGCTCCTCTCTCTGTCCACCCGCTCCTTTCTCTGGCTCCTCTCTCTATGCTCAGGCTCCTCTCTCTATGCTCTGGCTTCTCTCTCTATAGCCCGGCTCCTCCCTCTATAGCCCGGCTCCTCCCTCTATAGCCCGGCTCCTCCCTCTATAGCCCGGCTCCTCCCTCTATAGCCCGGCTTCTCCCTCTATGCTCCTCTCTATGCCCCGGGTCCTCTCTCTATGCCCCGGCTCCTCTCTCTATGCTCCTCTCTATGCCCAGGCTCCTCTCTCTACGCCCAGGCTCCTCTCTCTACGCCCAGGCTCCTCTCTCTAAGCCCTGGCTCCTCTCTCTAAGCCCTGGCTCCTCTCTCTATGAGTCTGCTCCTCTCTCTATGACCCGGCTCCTCTCTCTGTGCCGCGGCTCCTTTCTCCATGCTCCTCTCTCTATGCCCCGGCTCCTCTCTCCATGCTCCTCTCTCTATAACCCGGCTCCTTTCTCTATAACCCGGCTCCTCTCTCTATAGCCCGGCTCCTCCCTCTATAGCCCGGCTCCTCCCTCTATGCTCCTCTCTCTATGCCCCGGCTCCTCTCTCTATGCCCCGGCCCCTCTCTCTATGCCCCGGCTCCTCTCTCTGTGCCCCGGCTCCTCTCTCTGTGCCCCGGCTCCTCTCTCTGTGCCCCGGCTCCTCTCTCTGTGCCCCGGCTCCTCTCTCTGTGCCCCGGCTCCTCTCTCTGTGCCCCGGCTCCTCTCTCTATGCCCCGGCTCCTCTCTCTATGCCCCGGCTCCTCTCTACACGAGTCTGCTCCTCTCTCTATGCTCCTCGCTCTATGCCCCGGCTCCTCTCTCTATGCTCCTCTCTCTATGCTCCTCGCTCGATGCCCCGGCTACTCTCTCTCTGCTCCGGCTCCTCTCTCTATGCCCCGGCTCCTCCCTCTATGCTCCGGCTCCTCCCTCTATGCTCCGGCTCCTCCCTCTATGCTCCGGCTCCTCCCTCTATGCTCCGGCTCCTCCCTCTATGCTCCGGCTCCTCCCTCTATAGCCCGGCTCCTCCCTCTATAGCCCGGCTCCTCTCTCTATGCTCCTCTCTCTATGCCCCGGCTCCTCTCTCTATGCCCCGGCTCCTCTCTCTATGCCCCGGCTCCTCTCTCTATGCCCCGGCTCCTCTCTCTATTCTCCGGCTCCTCTCTCTATGTCCCGGCTCCTCTCTCTATGCCCCGGCTCCTCTCTCTATGCCCCGACTCCTCTCTCTATGCCTTGGCTACTCTCTATACGAGTCTGCTCCTCTCTCTATGCTCCTCTCTCTATGCTCCGGCTACTCTCTCTATGCTCCTCTCTCTATGCTTCTCGCTCTATGCCCCGGCTCCTCTCTCTATGCCCCGGCTCCTCTCTCTATGCCCCGGCTCCTCTCTCTATAACCCGCCTCCTCTCTCTATAACCCGCCTCCTCTCTCTATGCTCTGGCTACTCTCTCTATGCTCTGGCTACTCTCTCTGTGCCCCAGCTCCTCGCTCTATGCCCCGGGTCGTCTCTCCATGCTCCTCTCTCTATGCCCCGGCTCCTCTCTCTATGCCCCGGATCATCTCTCTATGCCCCGGCTCCTCTCTCCATGCTCCTCTCTACTTGCTCCAGGTTCCTCTCTCTATAGCCCGGCTCCCCTCTCTATAGCCCGGCTCCTCTCTCTATAGCCCGGCTCCTCTCTCTATGCTCATCTCTCTATGCCCCGGCTCCTCTCTCCATGCTCCTCTCTCTATGCCCCGGCTCCTCTCTCTATTCCCCGGCTCCTCTCTCTATGCCCCGGCTCATCTCTCTATGCCCCGGCTCATCTCTCCATGCTCCTCTCTCTATGCCCCGGCTCCTCTCTCCATGCTCGTCTCTCCATGCCCCGGCTCCTCTCTCTATAGCCCGGCTCCCCTATCCATAGCCCGGCTCCTCTCTCTACGCCCAGGCTCCTCTATAGGCCCAGGCTCCTCTCTCTACGCACAGGCTCCTCTCTCTATGCCCAGGCTCCTCTCTCTATGAGTCTGCTCCTCTCTCTATGCTTCTCTGTGCCCCGGCTCCTCTCTCTGTCCACCCGCTCCTTTCTCTGGCTCCTCTCTCTATGCTCAGGCTCCTCTCTCTATGCTCTGGCTTCTCTCTCTATAGCCCGGCTCCTCCCTCTATAGCCCGGCTCCTCCCTCTATAGCCCGGCTCCTCCCTCTATAGCCCGGCTTCTCCCTCTATAGCCCGGCTTCTCCCTCTATGCTCCTCTCTATGCCCCGGGTCCTCTCTCTATGCCCCGGCTCCTCTCTCTATGCTCCTCTCTCTATGCCCAGGCTCCTCTCTCTACGCCCAGGCTCCTCTCTCTACGCCCAGGCTCCTCTCTCTAAGCCCTGGCTCCTCTCTCTATGAGTCTGCTCCTCTCTCTATGACCCGGCTCCTCTCTCTGTGCCCCGGCTCCTCGCTCTATGCCCCGGCTCCTTTCTCCATGCTCCTCTCTCTATGCCCCGGCTCCTCTCTCCATGCTCCTCTCTCTATAACCCGGCTCCTTTCTCTATAACCCGGCTCCTCTCTCTATAGCCCGGCTCCTCCCTCTATAGCCCGGCTCCTCCCTCTATAGCCCGGCTCCTCCCTCTATGCTCCTCTCTCTATGCCCCGGCTCCTCTCTCTATGCCCCGGCCCCTCTCTCTATGCCCCGGCTCCTCTCTCTGTGCCCCGGCTCCTCTCTCTGTGCCCCGGCTCCTCTCTCTGTGCCCCGGCTCCTCTCTCTGTGCCCCGGCTCCTCTCTCTGTGCCCCGGCTCCTCTCTCTGTGCCCCGGCTCCTCTCTCTATGCCCCGGCTCCTCTCTCTATGCCCCGGCTCCTCTCTACACGAGTCTGCTCCTCTCTCTATGCTCCTCGCTCTATGCCCCGGCTCCTCTCTCTATGCTCCTCTCTCTATGCTCCTCGCTTGATGCCCCGGCTACTCTCTCTCTGCTCCGGCTCCTCTCTCTATGCCCCGGCTCCTCCCTCTATGCTCCGGCTCCTCCCTCTATGCTCCGGCTCCTCCCTCTATGCTCCGGCTCCTCTCTCTATGCTCCGGCTCCTCTCTCTATGCTCCGGCTCCTCCCTCTATGCTCCGGCTCCTCCCTCTATAGCCCGGCTCCTCCCTCTATAGCCCGGCTCCTCTCTCTATGCTCCTCTCTCTATGCCCCGGCTCCTCTCTCTATGCCCCGGCTCCTCTCTCTATGCCCCGGCTCCTCTCTCTATGCTCCGGCTCCTCTCTCTATGTCCCGGCTCCTCTCTCTATGCCCCGGCTCCTCTCTCTATGCCCCGACTCCTCTCTCTATGCCCTGGCTACTCTCTATACGAGTCTGCTCCTCTCTCTATGCTCCTCTCTCTATGCTCCGGCTACTCTCTCTATGCTCCTCTCTCTATGCTTCTCGCTCTATGCCCCGGCTCCTCTCTCTATGCTCCTCTCTCTATGCTCCTCTCTCTATAACCCGGCTCCTCTCTATACGAGTCTGCTCCTCTCTCTATGCTCCTCTCTCTATGCTCAAGCTTCTCTCTCTATGCTCCTCGCTCTATGCCCCGGCTCCTCTCTCTATAGCCCGGCTCCTCTCTCTATAGCCCGGCTCCTCTCTCTGTGCCCCGGCTCCTCTCTATACGAGTCTGCTTTTCTCTCTATGCTCATCTCTCTATGCTCCTCTCTCTATGCCCCGGCTCCACTCTCTGTGCCCCGGCTCCTCTCTCTGTGCCCCGGCTCCTCTCTCTGTGCTCCGGGTCCTCTCTCTATGCTCAGGCTCCTCTCTCTATGCTCCGGCTCCTCTCTCTATGCTCCGGCTCCTCTCTCTATGCTCCGGCTCCTCTCTCTATGCCCCGGCTCCTCGCTCTATGCCCCGGCTCCTCCCTCTATAGCCCGGCTCCTCTCTCTATGCTCCTCTCTATATGCCCCGGTTCCTCTCTCTATGCCCCGGCTCCTCTCTCTGTGCCCCGGCTCCTCTCTCTGTGCCCCGGCTCCTCTCTCTGTGCCCCGGCTCCTCTCTCTGTGCCCCGGCTCCTCTCTCTGTGCCCCGGCTCCTCTCTCTGTGCCCCGGCTCCTCTCTCTGTGCCCCGGCTCCTCGCTCTATGCCCCGGCTCCTTTCTCCATGCTCCTCTCTCTGTGCCCCGGCTCCTCTCTCTGTGCCCCGGCTCCTCTCTCTGTGCCCCGGCTCCTCGCTCTATGCCCCGGCTCCTCTCTCTATGCTCCTCTCTCTATGCCCCGGTTCCTCTCTCTATGCCCCGGCTCCTCTCTCTGTGCCCCGGCTCCTCTCTCTGTGCCCCGGCTCCTCTCTCTGTGCCCCGGCTCCTCTCTCTGTGCCCCGGCTCCTCTCTCTGTGCCCCGGCTCCTCGCTCTATGCCCCGGCTCCTTTCTCCATGCTCCTCTCTCTATGCCCCGGCTCTTTCTCCATGCTCCTCTCTCCATGCTCCGGCTCCCCTCTCTATAGCCCGGCTCCCCTCTCGATAGCCCGGCTCCCCTCTCGATAGCCCGGCTCCTCTCTCTATAGCCCGGCTCCTCTCTCTATAGCCCGGCTCTCTATGCCCAGGCTCCTCTATACGCCCAGGCTCCTCTCTCTATGCCCCGGCTCCTCTCTCTATGCTCCTCTCTCTATGCCCCGGCTCCTCTCTCTACGCCCAGGCTCCTCTCTTTATGCCCATGCTCCTCTCTCTATGCTCTGGCTCCACTCTCTGTGCCCCGGCTCCTCTCTCTATAGCCCGGCTCCTCCCTCTATAGCCCGGCTCCTCCCTCTATAGCCCGGCTCCTCCCTCTATAGCCCGGCTCCTCTCTCTATGCCCCGGTCCCTCTCTCTATGCCCCGGCTCCTCCCTCTATAGCCCAGCTCCTCCCTCTATGCTCCTCTCTCTATGCCCCGGCTCCTCTCTCTATGCCCCGGCTCCTTCCTCTATAGCCCGGCGCCTCCCTCTATGCTCCTCTCTCTGTGCCCCGGCTCCTCTCTCTATGCCCCGGCTCCTCTCTCCATAATCCTCTCTCTATGCTCCTCTCTCCATAATCCTCTCTCTATGCTCCTCTCTCTATGCCCAGGCTCCTCTCTCTATGCCCAGGCTCCTCTCTCTATGCTCCTCTCTCTATGCCCCGGCTCCTCTCTCTATGCTCGTCTCTCTATGCCCCGGCTCCTCTCACTATGCTCCTCTCTCTATTCTCCTTTCTCTATGCCCCGGCTCCTCTCTCTATGAGTCTGCTCCTCTCTCTATGCCCCGGCTCCTCTCTCTATGCCCCGGCTCCTCTCTCTGTGCCCCGGCTCCTCTCTCTGTGCCCCGGCTACTCTCTCTATGAGTCTGCTCCTCTCTCTATGCTCCTCTCTCTATGCTTCTCTGTGCCCCGGCTCCTCTCTCTGTCCACCCGCTCCTTTCTCTGGCTCCTCTCTCTATGCTCAGGCTCATCTGTCTATGCTCTGGCTTCTCTCTCTATAGCCCGGCTCCTCCCTCTATAATAGCCCGGCTCCTCCCTCTATAGCCCGGCTTCTCCCTCTATAGCCCGGCTTCTCCCTCTATGCTCCTCTCTATGCCCCGGCTCCTCTCTCTATGCCCCGGCTCCTCTCTCTATGCTCCTCTCTCTATGCTCCTCTCTCTATGCCCAGGCTCCTCTCTCTACGCCCAGGCTCCTCTCTCTACGCCCAGGCTCCTCTCTCTACGCCCCGGCTCCTCTCTCTATGAGTCTGCTCCTCTCTCTATGACCCGGCTCCTCTCTCTGTGCCCAGGCTCCTCTCTCTATGCTCCTCTCTCTATGCTTCTCTGTGCCCCGGCTCCTCTCTCTGTCCACCCGCTCCTTTCTCTGGCTCCTCTCTCTATGCTCAGGCTCCTCTCTCTATGCTCTGGCTTCTCTCTCTATAGCCCGGCTCCTCCCTCTATAGCCCGGCTCCTCCCTCTATAGCCCGGCTCCTCCCTCTATAGCCCGGCTTCTCCCTCTATAGCCCGGCTTCTCCCTCTATGCTCCTCTCTATGCCCCGGGTCCTCTCTCTATGCCCCGGCTCCTCTCTCTATGCTCCTCTCTATGCCCAGGCTCCTCTCTCTACGCCCAGGCTCCTCTCTCTACGCCCAGGCTCCTCTCTCTAAGCCCTGGCTCCTCTCTCTATGAGTCTGCTCCTCTCTCTATGACCCGGCTCCTCTCTCTGTGCCGCGGCTCCTCGCTCTATGCCCCGGCTCCTTTCTCCATGCTCCTCTCTCTATGCCCCGGCTCCTCTCTCCATGCTCCTCTCTCTATAACCCGGCTCCTTTCTCTATAACCCGGCTCCTCTCTCTATAGCCCGGCTCCTCCCTCTATAGCCCGGCTCCTCCCTCTATGCTCCTCTCTCTATGCCCCGGCTCCTCTCTCTATGCCCCGGCCCCTCTCTCTATGCCCCGGCTCCTCTCTCTGTGCCCCGGCTCCTCTCTCTGTGCCCCGGCTCCTCTCTCTGTGCCCCGGCTCCTCTCTCTGTGCCCCGGCTCCTCTCTCTGTGCCCCGGCTCCTCTCTCTGTGCCCCGGCTCCTCTCTCTATGCCCCGGCTCCTCTCTACACGAGTCTGCTCCTCTCTCTATGCTCCTCGCTCTATGCCCCGGCTCCTCTCTCTATGCTCCTCTCTCTATGCTCCTCGCTCGATGCCCCGGCTACTCTCTCTCTGCTCCGGCTCCTCTCTCTATGCCCCGGCTCCTCCCTCTATGCTCCGGCTCCTCCCTCTATGCTCCGGCTCCTCCCTCTATGCTCCGGCTCCTCTCTCTATGCTCCGGCTCCTCCCTCTATGCTCCGGCTCCTCCCTCTATGCTCCGGCTCCTCCCTCTATAGCCCGGCTCCTCCCTCTATAGCCCGGCTCCTCTCTCTATGCTCCTCTCTCTATGCCCCGGCTCCTCTCTCTATGCCCCGGCTCCTCTCTCTATGCCCCGGCTCCTCTCTCTATGCTCCGGCTCCTCTCTCTATGTCCCGGCTCCTCTCTCTATGCCCCGACTCCTCTCTCTATGCCCTGGCTACTCTCTATACGAGTCTGCTCCTCTCTCTATGCTCCTCTCTCTATGCTCCGGCTACTCTCTCTATGCTCCTCTCTCTATGCTTCTCGCTCTATGCCCCGGCTCCTCTCTCTATGCTCCTCTCTCTATGCTCCTCTCTCTATAACCCGGCTCCTCTCTATACGAGTCTGCTCCTCTCTCTATGCTCCTCTCTCTATGCTCAAGCTTCTCTCTCTATGCTCCTCGCTCTATGCCCCGGCTCCTCTCTCTATAGCCCGGCTCCTCTCTCTATAGCCCGGCTCCTCTCTCTGTGCCCCGGCTCCTCTCTATACGAGTCTGCTTTTCTCTCTATGCTCATCTCTCTATGCTCCTCTCTCTATGCCCCGGCTCCACTCTCTGTGCCCCGGCTCCTCTCTCTGTGCCCCGGCTCCTCTCTCTGTGCTCCGGGTCCTCTCTCTATGCTCAGGCTCCTCTCTCTATGCTCCGGCTCCTCTCTCTATGCTCCGGCTCCTCTCTCTATGCTCCGGCTCCTCTCTCTATGCCCCGGCTCCTCTCTCTATAGCCCGGCTCCTCCCTCTATAGCCCGGCTCCTCTCTCTATGCTCCTCTCTATATGCCCCGGTTCCTCTCTCTATGCCCCGGCTCCTCTCTCTGTGCCCCGGCTCCTCTCTCTGTGCCCCGGCTCCTCTCTCTGTGCCCCGGCTCCTCTCTCTGTGCCCCGGCTCCTCTCTCTGTGCCCCGGCTCCTCTCTCTGTGCCCCGGCTCCTCGCTCTATGCCCCGGCTCCTTTCTCCATGCTCCTCTCTCTGTGCCCCAGCTCCTCTCTCTGTGCCCCGGCTCCTCGCTCTATGCCCCGGCTCCTCTCTCTATGCTCCTCTCTCTATGCCCCGGTTCCTCTCTCTATGCCCCGGCTCCTCTCTCTGTGCCCCGGCTCCTCTCTCTGTGCCCCGGCTCCTCTCTCTGTGCCCCGGCTCCTCTCTCTGTGCCCCGGCTCCTCGCTCTATGCCCCGGCTCCTTTCTCCATGCACCTCTCTCTATGCCCCGGCTCTTTCTCCATGCTCCTCTCTCCATGCTCCGGCTACCCTCTCTATAGCCCAGATCCCCTCTCTATAGCCCGGCTCCCCTCTCGATAGCCCGGCTCCTCTCTCTATAGCCCGGCTCCTCTCTCTATGCCCCTCTCTCTATGCCCAGGCTCCTCTATACGCCCAGGCTCCTCTCTCTATGCCCCGGCTCCTCTCTCTATGCTCCTCTCTCTATGCCCCGGCTCCTCTCTCTACGCCCAGGCTCCTCTCTTTATGCCCAGGCTCCTCTCTCTATGCCCAGGCTCCTCTCTCTATGCCCAGGCTCCTGTCTCTATGCCCCGGCTCCTCTCACCATGCTCCTCTCTCTATGCTCTGGCTCCACTCTCTGTGCCCCGGCTCCTCTCTCTATAGCCCGGCTCCTCCCTCTATAGCCCGGCTCCTCCCTCTATAGCCCGGCTCCTCCCTCTATAGCCCGGCTCCTCCCTCTATAGCCCGGCTCCTCTCTCTATGCCCCGGTCCCTCTCTCTATGCCCCGGCTCCTCCCTCTATAGCCCAGCTCCTCCCTCTATGCTCCTCTCTCTATGCCCCGGCTCCTCTCTCTATGCCCCGGCTCCTTCCTCTATAGCCCGGCTCCTCCCTCTATGCTCCTCTCTCTGTGCCCCGGCTCCTCTCTCTATGCCCCGGCTCCTCTCTCCATAATCCTCTCTCTATGCTCCTCTCTCCATAATCCTCTCTCTATGCTCCTCTCTCTATGCCCAGGCTCCTCTCTCTATGCCCAGGCTCCTCTCTCTATGCTCCTCTCTCTATGCCCCGGCTCCTCTCTCTATGCTCGTCTCTCTATGCCCCGGCTCCTCTCACTATGCTCCTCTCTCTATTCTCCTTTCTCTATGCCCCGGCTCCTCTCTCTATGAGTCTGCTCCTCTCTCTATGCCCCGGCTCCTCTCTCTATGCCCCGGCTCCTCTCTCTGTGCCCCGGCTCCTCTCTCTGTGCCCCGGCTACTCTCTCTATGAGTCTGCTCCTCTCTCTATGCTCCTCTCTCTATGCTTCTCTGTGCCCCGGCTCCTCTCTCTGTCCACCCGCTCCTTTCTCTGGCTCCTCTCTCTATGCTCAGGCTCATCTGTCTATGCTCTGGCTTCTCTCTCTATAGCCCGGCTCCTCCCTCTATAGCCCGGCTCCTCCCTCTATAGCCCGGCTCCTCCCTCTATAGCCCGGCTCCTCCCTCTATAGCCCGGCTCCTCCCTCTATAGCCCGGCTTCTCCCTCTATAGCCCGGCTTCTCCCTCTATGCTCCTCTCTATGCCCCGGCTCCTCTCTCTATGCCCCGGCTCCTCTCTCTATGCTCCTCTCTCTATGCTCCTCTCTCTATGCCCAGGCTCCTCTCTCTACGCCCAGGCTCCTCTCTCTATGAGTCTGCTCCTCTCTCTATGACCCGGCTCCTCTCTCTGTGCCCCGGCTCCTCGCTCTATGCCCCGGCTCCTCTCTCTGTGCCCCGGCTCCTCGCTCTATGCCCCGGCTCCTCTCTCTATGCCCCGGCTCCTCTCTCCATGCTCCTCTCTCCATGCTCCGGCTCCCCTCTCTATAGCCCGGCTCACCTCTCTATAGCACGGCTCCTCTCTCTATGCTCCTCTCTCTATGCCCCGGCTCCTCTCTCTATGCTCCTCTCTCTATGCTCAGGCTACTCTCTCTATGCTCCTCGCTCTATGCCCCAGCTCCTCTCTCTATAGCCCGGCTCCTCTCTCTATAGCCCGGCTCCTCTCTCTGTGCCCTGGCTACTCTCTCTGTGCCCCGGCTCCTCTCTATACGAGTCTGCTTTTCTCTCTATGCTCATCTCTCTATGCCCCTCTCTCTATGCTCCGGCTCCTAGCTCTATGTCTCTCTCTCTATGCTCCTCTCTCTATGCCCCGGCTCCTCTCTCTGTGCCCCGTCTACTCTCTCTATGAGTCTGCTCCTCTCTCTATGCCCTTCTCTCTATGCTCCGGCTCCTAGCTCTATGTCTCCCCGGCTCCTCTCTCTGTGCCCCGGCTCCTCTCTCTGTGCCCCGGCTCCTCTCTCTGTGCCCCGGCTCCTCTCTCTGTGCCCCGGCTCCTCTCTCTATGCTCCTCTCTCTATGCCCTGGCTCCTCTCTCTATGCTCCTCTCTCTATGCTCCTCTCTCTAAGCTCCTCTCTCTATAACCCGGCTCCTCTCTATAAGACTCTGCTCCTCTCTCTATGCTCCTCTCTCTATGCTCAGGCTACTCTCTCTATGCTCCTCTCTCTATGCTCCTCTCTCTATGCCCAGGCTCCTCTCTCTACGCCCAGGCTCCTCTCTCTGTGCCCCGGCTTCTCGCTCTATGCCCCGGCTCCTCTCTCTATGCTCCTCTCTCTATGCCCTGGCTCCTCTCTCTATGCTCCTCTCTCTATGCTCCTCTCTCTAAGCTCCTCTCTCTATAACCCGGCTCCTCTCTATACGACTCTGCTCCTCTCTCTATGCTCCTCTCTCTATGCTCAGGCTACTCTCTCTATGCTCCTCTCTCTATGCTCCTCTCTCTATGCCCAGGCTCCTCTCTCTACGCCCAGGCTCCTCTCTCTACGCCCAGGCTCCTCTCTCTACGCCCCGGCTCCTCGCTCTATGCCCCGGCTCCTTTCTCCATGCTGCTCTCTCTATGCCCCGGCTCCTCTCTCCATTCTCCTCTCTCCATGCTCCGGGTCCCCTCTCTATAGCCCGGCTCCCCTCTCTATAGCACGGCTCCCCTCTCTATGCTCCTCTCTCTATGCCCCGGCTCCTCTCTCTATGCTCCTCTCTCTATGCTCCTCTCTCTATGCTCAGGCTACTCTCTCTATGCTCCTCGCTCTATGCCCCAGCTCCTCTCTCTACAGCCCGGCTCCTCTCTCTATAGCCCGGCTCCTCTCTCTATAGCCCGGCTCCTCTCTCTGTGCCCCGGCTCCTCTCTATACGAGACTGCTTTTCTCTCTATGCTCCTCTCTCTATGCCCCGGCTCCTCTCTCTGTGCCCCGGCTCCTCTCTCTGTGCCCCGGCTCCTCTCTCTGTGCCCCGGCTCCTCTCTCTGTGCCCCGGCTCCTCTCTCTATGCCCCGGCTACTCTCTATACGAGTCTGCTCCTCTCTCTATGCTCCTCTCTCTATGCTCCGGCTACTCTCTCTATGCTCCTCTCTCTATGCTTCTCGCTCTATGCCCCGGCTCCTCTCTCTATGCTCCTCTCTCTATGCCCTGGCTCCTCTCTCTATGCTCCTCTCTCTATGCTCCTCTCTCTATGCTCCTCTCTCTATAACCCGGCTCCTCTCTATACGACTCTGCTCCTCTCTCTATGCTCCTCTCTCTATGCTCAGGCTACTCTCTCTATGCTCCTCGCTCTATGCCCCGGCTCCTCTCTCTATAGCCCGGCTCCTCTCTCTATAGCCCGGCTCCTCTCTCTATAGCCCGGCTCCTCTCTCTGTGCCCTGGCTACTCTCTCTGTGCCCCGGCTCCTCTCTATACGAGTCTGCTTTTCTCTCTATGCTCATCTCTCTATGCCCCTCTATCTATGCTCCGGCTCCTAGCTCTATGTCTCTCTCTCTATGCTCCTCTCTCTATAACCTGGCTCCTCTCTCTGTGCCCCGTCTACTCTCTCTATGAGTCTGCTCCTCTCTCTATGCCCCTCTCTCTATGCTCCGGCTCCTAGCTCTATGTCTCTATGCCCCGGCTCCTCTCACCATGCTCCTCTCTCTATGCCCCGGCTCCTCTCTCTATGCTCCGGCTCCTCTCTCTATGCTCCGGCTCCTCTCTCTATGCCCCGGCTCCTCTATCTATGCTCCGGCTCCTCTCTCTGTGCCCCGGCTCCTCTCTCTATAACCCGGCTCCTCTCTCTATAACCCGGCTCCTCTCTCTATAACCCGGCTCCTCCCTCTATAGCCCGGCTCCTCCCTCTATGCTCCTCTCTCTATGCCCCGGCTCCTCTCTCTGTGCCCCGGCTCCTCTCTCTGTGCCCCGGCTCCTCTCTCTGTGCCCCGGCTCCTCTCTCTGTGCCCCGGCTCCTCTCTCTGTGCCCCGGCTCCTCTCTCTGTGCCCCGGTTCCTCTCTCTGTGCCCCGGCTCCTCTCTCTGTGCCCCGGCTCCTCTCTCTATGCCCCGGCTCCTCTCTCTATGCCCCGGCTCCTCTCTATACGAGTCTGCTCCTCTCTCTATGCTCCTCGCTCTATGCCCCGGCTCCTCTCTCTATGCTCCTCTCTCTATGCTCCTCGCTCGATGCCCCGGCTACTCTCTCTGCTCCGGCTCCTCTCTCTATGCCCCGGCTCCTCCCTCTATGCTCCGGCTCCTCCCTCTATGCTCCGGCTCCTCCCTCTATGCTCCGGCTCCTCTCTCTATAGCCCGGCTCCTCTCTCTATAGCCCGGCTCCTCTCTCTGTGCCCCGGCTCCTCTCTATACGAGTCTGCTTTTCTCTCTATGCTCATCTCTCTATGCTCCTCTCTCTATGCCCCGGCTCCACTCTCTGTGCCCCGGCTCCTCTCTCTGTGCCCCGGCTCCTCTCTCTGTGCTCCGGGTCCTCTCTCTATGCTCAGGCTCCTCTCTCTATGCTCCGGCTCCTCTCTCTATGCTCCGGCTCCTCTCTCTATGCTCCGGCTCCTCTCTCTATGCCCCGGCTCCTCTCTATACGAGTCTGCTCCTCTCTCTATGCTCCTCGCTCTATGCCCCGGCTCCTCTCTCTATGCTCCTCTCTCTATGCTCCTCGCTCGATGCCCCGGCTACTCTCTCTGCTCCGGCTCCTCTCTCTATGCCCCGGCTCCTCCCTCTATGCTCCGGCTCCTCTCTCTATGCTCCGGCTCCTCTCTCTGTGCTCCGGGTCCTCTCTCTATGCTCAGGCTCCTCTCTCTATGCTCCGGCTCCTCTCTCTATGCTCTGGCTCCTCTCTCTATGCTCCGGCTCCTCTCTCTATGCTCCGGCTCCTCTCTCTATAGCCCGGCTCCTCTCTCTATGCCCCGGCTCCTCTCTCTGTGCTCCGGGTCCTCTCTCTATGCTCAGGCTCCTCTCTCTATGCTCCGGCTCCTCTCTCTATGCTCCGGCTCCTCTCTCTATGCTCCGGGTCCTCTCTCTATGCTCAGGCTCCTCTCTCTATGCTCCGGCTCCTCTCTCTATGCTCCGGCTCCTCTCTCTATAGCCCGGCTCCTCTCTCTATGCTCCGGCTCCTCTCTCTGTGCTCCGGGTCCTCTCTCTATGCTCAGGCTCCTCTCTCTATGCTCCGGCTCCTCTCTCTATGCTCTGGCTCCTCTCTCTATGCTCCGGCTCCTCTCTCTATGCTCCGGCTCCTCTCTCTATAGCCCGGCTCCTCTCTCTATGCCCCGGCTCCTCTCTCTATAGCCCGGCTCCTCTCTCTATGCCCCGGCTCCTCTCTCTGTGCTCCGGGTCCTCTCTCTATGCTCAGGCTCCTCTCTCTATGCTCCGGCTCCTCTCTCTATGCTCCGGCTCCTCTCTCTATGCTCCGGCTCCTCTCTCTATGCTCCGGCTCCTCTCTCTATGCTCCGGCTCCTCTCTCTATGCCCCGGCTCCTCTCTATACGAGTCTGCTCCTCTCTCTATGCTCCTCGCTCTATGCCCCGGCTCCTCTCTCTATGCTCCTCTCTCTATGCTCCTCGCTCGATGCCCCGGCTACTCTCTCTGCTCCGGCTCCTCTCTCTATGCCCCGGCTCCTCCCTCTATGCTCCGGCTCCTCCCTCTATGCTCCGGCTCCTCTCTCTATAGCCCGGCTCCTCTCTCTATAGCCCGGCTCCTCTCTCTGTGCCCCGGCTCCTCTCTATACGAGTCTGCTTTTCTCTCTATGCTCATCTCTCTATGCTCCTCTCTCTATGCCCCGGCTCCACTCTCTGTGCCCCGGCTCCTCTCTCTGTGCCCCGGCTCCTCTCTCTGTGCTCCGGGTCCTCTCTCTATGCTCAGGCTCCTCTCTCTATGCTCCGGCTCCTCTCTCTATGCTCCGGCTCCTCTCTCTATAGCCCGGCTCCTCTCTCTATGCTCCTCTCTATATGCCCCGGTTCCTCTCTCTATGCCCCGGCTCCTCTCTCTGTGCCCCGGCTCCTCTCTCTGTGCCCCGGCTCCTCTCTCTGTGCCCCGGCTCCTCTCTCTGTGCTCCGGGTCCTCTCTCTATGCTCAGGCTCCTCTCTCTATGCTCCGGCTCCTCTCTCTATGCTCCGGCTCCTCTCTCTATGCTCCGGCTCCTCTCTCTATGCCCCGGCTCCTCTCTCTATAGCCCGGCTCCTCCCTCTATAGCCCGGCTCCTCTCTCTATGCTCCTCTCTATATGCCCCGGTTCCTCTCTCTATGCCCCGGCTCCTCTCTCTGTGCCCCGGCTCCTCTCTCTGTGCCCCGGCTCCTCTCTCTGTGCCCCGGCTCCTCTCTCTGTGCCCCGGCTCCTCTCTCTGTGCCCCGGATCCTCTCTCTGTGCCCCGGATCCTCTCTCTGTGCCCCGGCTCCTCTCTCTGTGCCCCGGCTCCTCGCTCTATGCCCCGGCTCCTTTCTCCATGCTCCTCTCTCTGTGCCCCGGCTCCTCTCTCTGTGCCCCGGCTCCTCTCTCTGTGCCCCGGCTCCTCGCTCTATGCCCCGGCTCCTCTCTCTATGCTCCTCTCTCTATGCCCCGGTTCCTCTCTCTATGCCCCGGCTCCTCTCTCTGTGCCCCGGCTCCTCTCTCTGTGCCCCGGCTCCTCTCTCTGTGCCCCGGCTCCTCTCTCTGTGCCCCGGCTCCTCGCTCTATGCCCCGGCTCCTTTCTCCATGCTCCTCTCTCTATGCCCCGGCTCTTTCTCCATGCTCCTCTCTCCATGCTCCGGCTCCCCTCTCTATAGCCCGGCTCCCCTCTCTATAGCCCGGCTCCCCTCTCTATAGCCCGGCTCCTCTCTCTATAGCCCGGCTCCTCTCTCTATGCCCCTCTCTCTATGCCCAGGCTCCTCTATACGCCCAGGCTCCTCTCTCTATGCCCCGGCTCCTCTCTCTATGCTCCTCTCTCTATGCCCCGGCTCCTCTCTCTACGCCCAGGCTCCTCTCTTTATGCCCAGGCTCCTCTCTCTATGCCCAGGCTCCTCTCTCTATGCCCAGGCTCCTGTCTCTATGCCCCGGCTCCTCTCACCATGCTCCTCTCTCTATGCTCTGGCTCCACTCTCTGTGCCCCGGCTCCTCTCTCTATGCCCCGGCTCCTTCCTCTATAGCCCGGCTCCTCCCTCTATGCTCCTCTCTCTGTGCCCCGGCTCCTCTCTCTATGCCCCGGCTCCTCTCTCCATAATCCTCTCTCTATGCTCCTCTCTCCATAATCCTCTCTCTATGCTCCTCTCTCTATGCCCAGGCTCCTCTCTCTATGCTCCTCTCTCTATGCCCCGGCTCCTCTCTCTATGCTCGTCTCTCTATGCCCCGGCTCCTCTCACCATGCTACTCTCTCTATGCTCTGGCTCCACTCTCTATGCTCCGGCTCCTCTCTCTATATGCTAAGGCTCCTCTCTCTATGCTCCGGCTCCTCTCTCTATGCCCCGGCTCCTCTCTCTGTGCCCCGGCTCCTCTCTCTGTGCCCCGGCTCCTCTCTCTGTGCCCCGGCTCCTCTCTCTATGCCCCGGCTACTCTCTATACGAGTCTGCTCCTCTCTCTATGCTCCTCTCTCTATGCTCCGGCTACTCTCTCTATGCTCCTCTCTCTATGCTTCTCGCTCTATGCCCCGGCTCCTCTCTCTATGCTCCTCTCTCTATGCCCTGGCTCCTCTCTCTATGCTCCTCTCTCTATGCTCCTCTCTCTAAGCTCCTCTCTCTATAACCCGGCTCCTCTCTATACGACTCTGCTCCTCTCTCTATGCTCCTCTCTCTATGCTCCTCTCTCTATGCTCCTCTCTCTATGCCCAGGCTCCTCTCTCTACGCCCAGGCTCCTCTCTCTACGCCCAGGCTCCTCTCTCTACGCCCCGGCTCCTCTCTCTATGAGTCTGCTCCTCTCTCTATGACCCGGCTCCTCTCTCTGTGCCCCGGCTCCTCGCTCTATGCCCCGGCTCCTTTCTCCATGCTGCTCTCTCTATGCCCCGGCTCCTCTCTCCATGCTCCTCTCTCCATGCTCCGGCTCCCCTCTCTATAGCCCGGCTCCCCTCTCTATAGCCCGGCTCCCCTCTCTATAGCACGGCTCCTCTCTCTATGCTCCTCTCTCTATGCCCCGGCTCCTCTCTCTATGCTCCTCTCTCTATGCTCCTCTCTCTATGCTCAGGCTACTCTCTATGCTCCTCGCTCTATGCCCCAGCTCCTCTCTCTACAGCCCGGCTCCTCTCTCTATAGCCCGGCTCCTCTCTCTGTGCCCTGGCTACTCTCTCTGTGCCCCGGCTCCTCTCTATACGAGTCTGCTTTTCTCTCGATGCTCATCTCTCTATGCCCCTCTCTCTATGCTCCGGCTCCTAGCTCTATGTCTCTCTCTCTATGCTCCTCTCTCTATGCCCCGGCTCCTCTCTCTGTGCCCCGGCTCCTCTCTCTGTGCCCCGGCTCCTCTCTCTGTGCCCCGGCTCCTCTCTCTGTGCCCCGGCTCCTCTCTCTGTGCCCCGGCTCCTCTCTCTATGCCCCGGCTACTCTCTATACGAGTCTGCTCCTCTCTCTATGCTCCTCTCTCTATGCTCCGGCTACTCTCTCTATGCTCCTCTCTCTATGCTTCTCGCTCTATGCCCCGGCTCCTCTCTCTATGCTCCTCTCTCTATGCCCTGGCTCCTCTCTCTATGCTCCTCTCTCTATGCTCCTCTCTCTATGCTCCTCTCTCTATAACCCGGCTCCTCTCTATACGACTCTGCTCCTCTCTCTATGCTCCTCTCTCTATGCTCAGGCTACTCTCTCTATGCTCCTCGCTCTATGCCCCGGCTCCTCTCTCTATAGCCCGGCTCCTCTCTCTATAGCCCGGCTCCTCTCTCTATAGCCCGGCTCCTCTCTCTGTGCCCTGGCTACTCTCTCTGTGCCCCGGCTCCTCTCTATACGAGTCTGCTTTTCTCTCTATGCTCATCTCTCTATGCCCCTCTATCTATGCTCCGGCTCCTAGCTCTATGTCTCTCTCTCTATGCTCCTCTCTCTATAACCTGGCTCCTCTCTCTGTGCCCCGTCTACTCTCTCTATGAGTCTGCTCCTCTCTCTATGCCCCTCTCTCTATGCTCCGGCTCCTAGCTCTATGTCTCTCTCTCTATGCTCCTCTCTCTATGCCCCGGCTCCTCTCACCATGCTCCTCTCTCTATGCCCCGGCTCCTCTCTCTATGCTCCGGCTCCTCTCTCTATGCTCCGGCTCCTCTCTCTATGCCCCGGCTCCTCTATCTATGCTCCGGCTCCTCTCTCTGTGCCCCGGCTCCTCTCTCTATAACCCGGCTCCTCTCTCTATAACCCGGCTCCTCCCTCTATAGCCCGGCTCCTCCCTCTATAGCCCGGCTCCTCCCTCTATGCTCCTCTCTCTATGCCCCGGCTCCTCTCTCTATGCCCCGGCTCCTCTCTCTGTGCCCCGGCTCCTCTCTCTGTGCCCCGGCTCCTCTCTCTGTGCCCCGGCTCCTCTCTCTGTGCCCCGGCTCCTCTCTCTGTGCCCCGGCTCCTCTCTCTGTAACCCGGTTCCTCTCTCTGTGCCCCGGCTCCTCTCTCTGTGCCCCGGCTCCTCTCTCTATGCCCCGGCTCCTCTCTATACGAGTCTGCTCCTCTCTCTATGCTCCTCGCTCTATGCCCCGGCTCCTCTCTCTATGCTCCTCTCTCTATGCTCCTCGCTCGATGCCCCGGCTACTCTCTCTGCTCCGGCTCCTCTCTCTATGCCCCGGCTCCTCCCTCTATGCTCCGGCTCCTCCCTCTATGCTCCGGCTCCTCCCTCTATGCTCCGGCTCCTCTCTCTATGCTCCGGCTCCTCCCTCTATAGCCCGGCTCCTCCCTCTATAGCCCGGCTCCTCCCTCTATAGCCCGGCTCCTCCCTCTATAGCCCGGCTCCTCCCTCTATAACCCGGCTCCTCCCTCTATGCTCCTCTCTCTATGCCCCGGCTCCTCTCTCTATGCCCCGGCTCCTCTCTCTATGCTCCGGCTCCTCTCTCTATGCCCCGGCTCCTCTCTCTATGCCTCGGCTCCTCTCTCTATGCCCCGGCTCCTCTCTCTATGCCCCGGCTACTCTCTATAGGAGTCTGCTCCTCTCTCTATGCTCCTCTCTCTATGCCCCGGCTCCTCTCTATGCTCCTCTCTCTATGCTCCTCTCTCTATAACCCGGCTCCTCTCTATACGAGTCTGCTCCTCTCTCTATGCTCCTCTCTCTATGCTCAGGCTACTCTCTCTATGCTCCTCGCTCTATGCCCCGGCTCCTCTCTCTATAGCCCGGCTCCTCTCTCTATAGCCCGGCTCCTCTCTCTGTGCCCCGGCTCCTCTCTCTGTGCCCCGGCTCCTCTCTATACGAGTCTGCTTTTCTCTCTATGCTCATCTCTCTATGCTCCTCTCTCTATGCCCCGGCTCCTCTCTCTGTGCCCCGTCTACTCTCTCTATGAGTCTGCTCCTCTCTCTATGCTCCTCTCTCTATGCTCTGGCTCCACTCTCTGTGCCCCGGCTCCTCTCTCTGTGCCCCGGCTACTCTCTCTGTGCTCCGGCTCCTCTCTCTGTTCTCCGGCTCCTCTCTCTATGCTCCGGCTCCTCTCTCTATGCTCCGGGTCCTCTCTCTATGCTCCGGCTCCTCTCTCTATGCTCCGGCTCATCTCTCTATGCCCCGGCTCCTCTCTCTATAGCCCGGCTCCTCCCTCTATAGCCCGGCTCATAGCCCGGCTCCTCCCTCTATAGCCCGGCTCCTCTCTCTATGCTCCTCTCTCTATGCCCCGGCTCCTCTCTCTATGCCCCGGCTCCTCTCTCTATGCCCCGGCTCCTCTCTCTGTGCCACGGCTCCTCTCTCTGTGCCCCGGCTCCTCTCTCTGTGCCCCGGCTCCTCTCTCTGTGCCCCGGCTCCTCGCTCTATGCCCCGGCTCCTTTCTCCATGCTCCTCTCTTTATGCCCCGGCTCCTCTCTCCATGCTCCTCTCTCCATGCTCCGGCTCCCCTCTCTATAGCCCGTCTCCCCTCTCTATAGCCCGGCTCCCCTCTCTATAGCACGGCTCCCCTCTCTATGCCCCTCTCTCTATGCCCAGGCTCCTCTATACGCCCAGGCTCCTCTCGCTATGCCCCGGCTCCTCTCTCTATGCTCCACTCTCTGTGCCCCGGCTCCTCTCTCTACGCCCAGGCCCCTCTCTCTACGCCCAGGCTCCTCTCTATATGCCCAGGCTCCTCTCTCTATGCCCAGGCTCCTCTCTCTATGCCCCGGCTCCTCTCTCTATGCCCCGGCTCCTCTCACCATGCTACTCTCTCTATGCTCTGGCTCCACTCTCTATGCTCCGGCTCCTCTCTCTATATGCTAAGGCTCCTCTCTCTATGCTCCGGCTCCTCTCTCTATGCTCCGGCTCCTCTCTCTATAGCCCGGCTCCTCTCTCTATAGCCCGGTCCCTCTCTCTGTGCCCCGGCTCCTCTCTCTATGCTCCTCTCTCTATGCTCCTCGCTCTATGCTCCGGCTCCTCTCTCTATGCTCCGGCTCCTCTCTCTATAGCCCGGCTCCTCTCTCTATGCCCCGGTCCCTCTCTCTGTGCCCCGGCTCCTCTCTCTATGCTCCTCTCTCTATGCCCCGGCTCCTCTCTCTGTGCCCCGGCTCCTCTCTCTGTGCCCCGGCTCCTCTCTCTGTGCCCCGGCTCCTCTCTCTGTGCCCCGGCTCCTCTCTCTGTGCCCCGGCTCCTCTCTCTATGCCCCGGCTCCTCTCTCTATGCCCCGGCTCCTCTCTCTGTGCCCCGGCTCCTCTCTCTGTGCCCCGGCTCCTCTCTCTATGCCCCGGCTCCTCTCTCTATGCTCCTCTTTCTATGCTCCGGCTACTCTCTCTGTGCCCCAGCTCCTCGCTCTATGCCCCGGCTCCTTTCTCCATGCTCCTCTCTCTATGCCCCGGCTCCTCTCTCCATGCTCCTCTCTCCATGCTCCGGCTCCCCTATCTATAGCCCGGCTCCCCTCTCTATAGCCCAGCTCCCCTCTCTATAGCCCGGCTCCCCTCTCTATAGCCCGGCTCCCCTCTCTATGCCCCTCTCTCTATGCCCAGGCTCCTCTATACGCCCAGGCTCCTCTCTCTATGCCCCGGCTCCTCTCTCTATGCTTCTCTCTCTATGCCCCGGCTCCTCTCTCTACGCCCAGGCTCCTCTCTCTATGCCCTCTCTCTATAACCTGGCTCCCCTCTCTATAGCCCGGCTCCCCTCTCTATAGCCCGGCTCCCCTCTCTATAGCCCGGCTCCCCTGTCTATAGCCCGGCTCCTCTCTCTATGCCCCTCTCTCTATGCCCAGGCTCCTCTATACGCCCAGGCTCCTCTCTCTATGCCCCGGCTCCTCTCTCTATGCTTCTCTCTCTATGCCCCGGCTCCTCTCTCTACGCCCAGGCTCCTCTCTCTACGCCCAGGCTCCTCTCTCTATGCCCAGGCTCCTCTCTCTATGCCCAGGCTCCTCTCTCTATGCCCCGGCTCCTCTCACCATGCTCCTCTCTCTATGCTCTGGCTCCACTCTCTGTGCCCCGGCTCCTCTCTCTGTGCCCCGGCTCCTCTCTCTGTTCTCCGGCTCCTCTCTCTATGCTCCGGCTCCTCTCTCTATGCTCCGGGTCCTCTCTCTATGCTCCGGCTCCTCTCTCTATGCTCCGGCTCGTCTCTCTATGCCCCGGCTACTCTCTCTATAGCCCGGCTCCTCCCTCTATAGCCCGGCTCATAGCCCGGCTCCTCCCTCTATAGCCCGGCTCCTCTCTCTATGCTCCTCTCTCTATGCCCCGGCTCCTCTCTCTATGCCCCGGCTCCTCTCTCTATGCCCCGGCTCCTCTCTCTATGCCACGGCTCCTCTCTCTGTGCCCCGGCTCCTCTCTCTGTGCCCCGGCTCCTCTCTCTGTGCCCCGGCTCCTCGCTCTATGCCCCGGCTCCTTTCTCCATGCTCCTCTCTCTATGCCCCGGCTCCTCTCTCCATGCTCCTCTCTCCATGCTCCGGCTCCCCTCTCTATAGCCCGGCTCCCCTCTCTATAGCACGGCTCCCCTCTCTATGCCCCTCTCTCTATGCCCAGGCTCCTCTATACGCCCAGGCTCCTCTCGCTATGCCCCGGCTCCTCTCTCTATGCTCCTCTCTCTATGCCCCGGCTCCTCTCTCTACGCCCAGGCTCCTCTCTCTACACCCAGGCTCCTCTCTCTACGCCCAGGCTCCTCTCTCTATGCCCAGGCTCCTCTCTCTATGCCCCGGCTCCTCTCTCTATGCCCCGGCTCCTCTCACCATGCTCCTCTCTCTATGCTCTGGCTCCACTCTCTATGCTCCGGCTCCTCTCTCTATATGCTAAGGCTCCTCTCTCTATGCTCCGGCTCCTCTCTCTATGCTCCGGCTCCTCTCTCTATGCTCCGGCTCCTCTCTCTATGCTCCGGCTCCTCTCTCTATGCTCCGGCTCCTCTCTCTATAGCCCGGCTCCTCTCTCTATAGCCCGGTCCCTCTCTCTGTGCCCCGGCTCCTCTCTCTATGCTCCTCTCTCTATGCTCCTCGCTCTATGCCCCGGCTACTCTCTCTATGCTCCGGCTCCTCTCTCTATGCCCCGGCTCCTCTCTCTATGCCCCGGCTCCTCTCTCTATGCCCCGGCTCCTCTCTCTATGCCCCGGCTCCTGTCTCTGTGCCCCGGCTCCTCTCTCTGTGCCCCGGCTCCTCTCTCTATAACCCGGCTCCTCTCTCTATAACCCGGCTCCTCTCTCTATAGCCCGGCTCCTCCCTCTATGCTCCTCTCTCTATGCCCCGGCTCCTCTCTCTGTGCCCCGGCTCCTCTCTCTGTGCCCCGGCTCCTCTCTCTGTCCCCCGGCTCCTCTCTCTGTGCCCCGGCTCCTCTCTCTGTGCCCCGGCTCCTCTCTCTGTGCCCCGGCTCCTCTCTCTGTGCCCCGGCTCCTCTCTCTGTGCCCCGGCTCCTCTCTCTATGCCCCGGCTCCTCTCGCTATGCTCCTCTTTCTATGCTCCGGCTACTCTCTCTGTGCCCCAGCTCCTCGCTCTATGCCCCGGCTCCTTTCTCCATGCTCCTCTCTCTATGCCCCGGCTCCTCTCTCCATGCTCCTCTCTCCATGCTCCGGCTCCCCTCTCTATAGCCCGGCTCCCCTCTCTATAGCCCGGCTCCCCTCTCTATAGCCCGGCTCCCCTCTCTATAGCCCGGCTCTCCTCTCTATGCCCCTCTCTCTATGCCCAGGCTCCTCTATACGCCCAGGCTCCTCTCTCTATGCCCCGGCTCCTCTCTCTATGCTTCTCTCTCTATGCCCCGGCTCCTCTCTCTACGCCCAGGCTCCTCTCTCTATGCCCAGGCTCCTCTCTCTATGCCCAGGCTCCTCTCTCTATGCCCAGGCTCCTCTCTCTATGCCCCGGCTCCTCTCACCATGCTCCTCTCTCTATGCTCTGGCTCCACTCTCTGTGCCCCGGCTCCACTCTCTGTGCCCCGGCTCCTCTCTCTGTGCCCCGGCTCCTCTCTCTGTGCCCCGGCTCCTCTCTCTGTGCCCCGGCTCCTCTCTCTGTGCCCCGGCTCCTCTCTCTGTGCCCCGGCTCCTCTCTCTGTGCCCCGGCTCCTCTCTCTGTGCCCCGGCTCCTCTCTCTGTGCTCCGGCTCCTCTCTCTGTGCTCCGGCTCCTCTCTCTATGCTCCAGCTCCTCTCTCTATGCTCCGGCTCCTCTCTCTATGCTCAAACTCCTCTCTCTATGCTCCGGCTCCTCTCTCTATAGCCCGGCTCCTCCCTCTATAGCCCGGCTCCTCCCTCTATAGCCCGGCTCCTCCCTCTATGCTCCTCTCTCTATGCCCCGGCTCCTCTCTCTATGCCCCGGTTCCTCTCTCTGTGCCCCGGCTCATCTCTCTATGCTCCTCTCTCTATGCTCCTCGCTCTATGCCCCGGCTACTCTCTCTGTGCTCCGGCTCCTCTATCTGTGCCCCGGCTCCTCTCTCTGTGCCCCGGCTCCTCTCTCTGTGCCCCGGCTCGTCTCTCTATAACCCGGCTCCTCTCTCTATAACCCGGCTCCTCTCTCTATAGCCTGGCTCCTCTCTCTATAGCCCGGCTCCTCCCTCTATAGCCCGGCTCCTCCCTCTATGCTCCTCTCTCTGTGCCCCGGCTCCTCTCTCTGTGCCCCGGCTCCTCTCTCTGTGCCCCGGCTCCTCTCTCTATAACACGGCTCCTCTCTCTATAACACGGCTCCCCTCTCTATAGCCCGGCTCCCCTCTCTATAGCCCGGCTCCCCTCTCTATAGCCCGGCTCCCCTCTCTATAGCCCGGCTCCTCTCTCTATGCCCCTCTCTCTATGCCCAGGCTCCTCTATACGCCCAGGCTCCTCTCTCTATGCCCCGGCTCCTCTCTCTATGCTTCTCTCTCTATGCCCCGGCTCCTCTCTCTACGCCCAGGCTCCTCTCTCTATGCCCAGGCTCCTCTCTCTATGCCCAGGCTCCTCTCTCTATGCCCAGGCTCCTCTCTCTATGCCCCGGCTCCTCTCACCATGCTCCTCTCTCTATGCTCTGGCTCCACTCTCTGTGCCCCGGCTCCTCTCTCTGTGCCCCGGCTCCTCTCTCTGTGCCCCGGCTCCTCTCTCTGTGCCCCGGCTCCTCTCTCTATGCTCCGACTCCTCTCTCTATGCTCCGGCTCCTCCCTCTATAGCCCGGCTCCTCCCTCTATAGCCCGGCTTCTCCCTCTATAGCCCGGCTCCTCCCTCTATAGCCCGGCTCCTCCCTCTATGCTCCTCTCTCTATGCCCCAGCTCCTCTCTCTATGCCCCGGCTCCTCTCTCTATGCCCCGGTTCCTCTCTCTGTGCCCCGGCTCATCTCTCTATGCTCCTCTCTCTATGCTCCTCGCTCTATGCCCCGGCTACTCTCTCTGTGCTCCGGCTCCTCTCTCTGTGCCCCGGCTCCTCTCTCTGTGCCCCGGCTCCTCTATCTTTGCCCCGGCTCCTCTCTCTGTGCCCCGGCTCCTCTCTCTGTGCCCCGGCTCCTCTCTCTATAACCCGGCTCCTCTCTCTATAACCCGGCTCCTCTCTCTATAGCCTGGCTCCTCTGTCTATAGCCCGGCTCCTCCCTCTATAGCCCGGCTCCTCCCTCTATGCTCCTCTGTCTGTGCCCCGGCTCCTCTCTCTGTGCCCCGGCTCCTCTCTCTGAGCCCCGGCTCCTCTCTCTGTGCCCCGGCTCCTCTCTCTGTGCCCCGGCTCCTCTCTCTGTGCCCCGGCTCCTCTCTCTATGCCCCGGCTCCTCTCTCTATGCTCCGGCTCCTCTCTCTATAGCCCGGCTCCTCCCTCTATAGCCCGGCTCCTCCCTCTATAGCCCGGCTCCTCCCTCTATGCTCCTCTCTCTATGCCCCGGCTCCTCTCTCTATGCCCCGGTTCCTCTCTCTGTGCCCCGGCTCATCTCTCTATGCTCCTCTCTCTATGCTCCTCGCTCTATGCCCCGGCTACTCTCTCTGTGCTCCGGCTCCTCTATCTGTGCCCCGGCTCCTCTCTCTGTGCCCCGGCTCCTCTCTCTGTGCCCCGGCTCGTCTCTCTATAACCCGGCTCCTCTCTCTATAACCCGGCTCCTCTCTCTATAGCCTGGCTCCTCTCTCTATAGCCCGGCTCCTCCCTCTATAGCCCGGCTCCTCCCTCTATGCTCCTCTCTCTGTGCCCCGGCTCCTCTCTCTATGCCCCGGCTCCTCTCTCTATGCCCCGGCTCCTCTCTCTGTGCCCCGGCTCCTCTCTCTGTGCCCCGGCTCCTCTCTCTGTGCCCCGGCTCCTCTCTCTATGCCCCGGCTCCTCTCTCTATGCTCCTCTTTCTATGCTCCGGCTACTCTCTCTGTGCCCCAGCTCCTCGCTCTATGCCCCGGCTCCTTTCTCCATGCTCCTCTCTCTATGCCCCGGCTCCTCTCTCCATGCTCCTCTCTCCATGCTCCGGCTCCCCTATCTATAGCCCGGCTCCCCTCTCTATAGCCCAGCTCCCCTCTCTATAGCCCGGCTCCCCTCTCTATAGCCCGGCTCCCCTCTCTATGCCCCTCTCTCTATGCCCAGGCTCCTCTATACGCCCAGGCTCCTCTCTCTATGCCCCGGCTCCTCTCTCTATGCTTCTCTCTCTATGCCCCGGCTCCTCTCTCTACGCCCAGGCTCCTCTCTCTATGCCCAGGCTCCTCTCTCTATGCCCTGGCTCCTCTCTCTATGCCCAGGCTCCTCTCTCTATGCCCAGGCTCCTCTCTCTATGCCCCGGCTCCTCTCACCATGCTCCTCTCTCTATACTCTGGCTCCACTCTCTGTGCCCCGGCTCCTCTCTCTATGCTCCTCTCTCTATGCCCCGGCTCCTCTCTCTGTGCCCCGGCTCCTCTCTCTGTGCCCCGGCTCCTCTCTCTGTGCCCCGGCTCCTCTCTCTGTGCCCCGGCTCCTCTCTCTGTGCCCCGGCTCCTCTCTCTATGCCCCGGCTCCTCTCTCTGTGCCCCGGCTCCTCTCTCTGTGCCCCGGCTCCTCTCTCTATGCCCCGGCTCCTCTCTCTATGGTCCTCTTTCTATGCTCCGGCTACTCTCTCTGTGCCCCAGCTCCTCGCTCTATGCCCCGGCTCCTTTCTCCATGCTCCTCTCTCTATGCCCCGGCTCCTCTCTCCATGCTCCGGCTCCCCTATCTATAGCCCGGCTCCCCTCTCTATAGCCCGGCTCCCCTCTCTATAGCCCGGCTCCCCTCTCTATGCCCCTTTCTCTATGCCCAGGCTCCTCTATACGCCCAGGCTCCTCTCTCTATGCCCCGGCTCCTCTCTCTATGCTTCTCTCTCTATGCCCCGGCTCCTCTCTCTACGCCCAGGCTCCTCTCTCTATGCCCAGGCTCCTCTCTCTATGCCCTGGCTCCACTCTCTGTGCCCCGGCTCCACTCTCTGTGCCCCGGCTCCTCTCTCTGTGCCCCGGCCCCTCTCTCTGTGCCCCGGCTCCTCTCTCTGTGCCCCGGCTCCTCTCTCTGTGCCCCGGCTCCTCTCTCTGTGCTCCGGCTCCTCTCTCTATGCTCCAGCTCCTCTCTCTATGCTCCGGCTCCTCTCTCTATGCTCCGGCTCCTCTCTCTATGCTCAAACTCCTCTCTCTATGCTCCGGCTCCTCTCTCTATAGCCCGGCTCCTCCCTCTATAGCCCGGCTCCTCCCTCTATAGCCCGGCTCCTCCCTCTATAGCCCGGCTCCTCCCTCTATAGCCCGGCTCCTCCCTCTATAGCCCGGCTCCTCCCTCTATGCTCCTCTCTCTATGCCCCGGCTCCTCTCTCTATGCCCCGGTTCCTCTCTCTGTGCCCCGGCTCATCTCTCTATGCTCCTCTCTCTATGCTCCTCGCTCTATGCCCCGGCTACTCTCTCTGTGCTCCGGCTCCTCTATCTGTGCCCCGGCTCCTCTATCTGTGCCCCGGCTCCTCTCTCTGTGCCCCGGTTCGTCTCTCTATAACCCGGCTCCTCTCTCTATAACCCGGCTCCTCTCTCTATAGCCTGGCTCCTCTCTCTATAGCCCGGCTCCTCCCTCTATAGCCCGGCTCCTCCCTCTATGCTCCTCTCTCTGTGCCCCGGCTCCTCTCTCTGTGCCCCGGCTCCTCTCTCTGTGCCCCGGCTCCTCTCTCTATAACACGGCTCCTCTCTCTATAACCTGGCTCCCCTCTCTATAGCCCGGCTCCCCTCTCTATAGCCCGGCTCCCCTCTCTATAGCCCGGCTCCCCTGTCTATAGCCCGGCTCCTCTCTCTATGCCCCTCTCTCTATGCCCAGGCTCCTCTATACGCCCAGGCTCCTCTCTCTATGCCCCGGCTCCTCTCTCTATGCTTCTCTCTCTATGCCCCGGCTCCTCTCTCTACGCCCAGGCTCCTCTCTCTACGCCCAGGCTCCTCTCTCTATGCCCAGGCTCCTCTCTCTATGCCCAGGCTCCTCTCTCTATGCCCAGGCTCCTCTCTCTATGCCCCGGCTCCTCTCACCATGCTCCTCTCTCTATGCCCCGGCTCCTCTCTCTGTGCCCCGGCTCCTCTCTCTGTGCCCCGGCTCCTCTCTCTGTGCCCCGGCTCCTCTCTCTGTGCCCCGGCTCCTCTCTCTATGCTCCGACTCCTCTCTCTATGCTCCGGCTCCTCCCTCTATAGCCCGGCTCCTCCCTCTATAGCCCGGCTCCTCCCTCTATAGCCCGGCTCCTCCCTCTATAGCCCGGCTCCTCCCTCTATGCTCCTCTCTCTATGCCCCAGCTCCTCTCTCTATGCCCCGGCTCCTCTCTCTATGCCCCGGTTCCTCTCTCTGTGCCCCGGCTCATCTCTCTATGCTCCTCTCTCTATGCTCCTCGCTCTATGCCCCGGCTACTCTCTCTGTGCTCCGGCTCCTCTCTCTGTGCCCCGGCTCCTCTCTCTGTGCCCCGGCTCCTCTATCTTTGCCCCGGCTCCTCTCTCTGTGCCCCGGCTCCTCTCTCTGTGCCCCGGCTCCTCTCTCTATAACCCGGCTCCTCTCTCTATAACCCGGCTCCTCTCTCTATAGCCTGGCTCCTCTCTCTATAGCCCGGCTCCTCCCTCTATAGCCCGGCTCCTCCCTCTATGCTCCTCTGTCTGTGCCCCGGCTCCTCTCTCTGTGCCCCGGCTCCTCTCTCTGAGCCCCGGCTCCTCTCTCTGTGCCCCGGCTCCTCTCTCTGTGCCCCGGCTCCTCTCTCTGTGCCCCGGCTCCTCTCTCTATGCCCCGGCTCCTCTCTCTATGCTCCGGCTCCTCTCTCTATAGCCCGGCTCCTCCCTCTATAGCCCGGCTCCTCCCTCTATAGCCCGGCTCCTCCCTCTATGCTCCTCTCTCTATGCCCCGGCTCCTCTCTCTATGCCCCGGTTCCTCTCTCTGTGCCCCGGCTCATCTCTCTATGCTCCTCTCTCTATGCTCCTCGCTCTATGCCCCGGCTACTCTCTCTGTGCTCCGGCTCCTCTATCTGTGCCCCGGCTCCTCTCTCTGTGCCCCGGCTCCTCTCTCTGTGCCCCGGCTCGTCTCTCTATAACCCGGCTCCTCTCTCTATAACCCGGCTCCTCTCTCTATAGCCTGGCTCCTCTCTCTATAGCCCGGCTCCTCCCTCTATAGCCCGGCTCCTCCCTCTATGCTCCTCTCTCTGTGCCCCGGCTCCTCTCTCTATAGCCCGGCTCCCCTCTCTATAGCCCGGCTCCCCTCTCTATAGCCCGGCTCCCCTCTCTATGCCCCTCTCTCTATGCCCAGGCTCCTCTATACGCCCAGGCTCCTCTCTCTATGCCCCGGCTCCTCTCTCTATGCTTCTCTCTCTATGCCCCGGCTCCTCTCTCTACGCCCAGGCTCCTCTCTCTATGCCCAGGCTCCTCTCTCTATGCCCAGGCTCCTCTCTCTATGCCCAGGCTCCTCTCTCTATGCCCAGGCTCCTCTCTCTATGCCCTGGCTCCTCTCACCATGCTCCTCTCTCTATGCTCTGGCTCCACTCTCTGTGCCCCGGCTCCACTCTCTGTGCCCCGGCTCCTCTCTCTGTGCCCCGGCTCCTCTCTCTGTGCCCCGGCTCCTCTCTCTGTGCCCCGGCTCCTCTCTCTGTGCCCCGGCTCCTCTCTCTGTGCCCCGGCTCCTCTCTCTGTGCCCCGGCTCCTCTCTCTGTGCTCCGGCTCCTCTCTCTGTGCTCCGGCTCCTCTCTCTATGCTCCAGCTCCTCTCTCTATGCTCCGGCTCCTCTCTCTATGCTCAAACTCCTCTCTCTATGCCCCGGCTCCTCCCTCTATAGCCCGGCTCCTCCCTCTATAGCCCGGCTCCTCCCTCTATGCTCCTCTCTCTATGCCCCGGCTCCTCTCTCTATGCCCCGGTTCCTCTCTCTGTGCCCCGGCTCATCTCTCTATGCTCCTCTCTCTATGCTCCTCGCTCTATGCCCCGGCTACTCTCTCTGTGCTCCGGCTCCTCTATCTGTGCCCCGGCTCCTCTCTCTGTGCCCCGGCTCCTCTCTCTGTGCCCCGGCTCGTCTCTCTATAACCCGGCTCCTCTCTCTATAACCCGGCTCCTCTCTCTATAGCCTGGCTCCTCTCTCTATAGCCCGGCTCCTCCCTCTATAGCCCGGCTCCTCCCTCTATGCTCCTCTCTCTGTGCCCCGGCTCCTCTCTCTGTGCCCCGGCTCCTCTCTCTGTGCCCCGGCTCCTCTCTCTATAACACGGCTCCTCTCTCTATAACCTGGCTCCCCTCTCTATAGCCCGGCTCCCCTCTCTATAGCCCGGCTCCCCTCTCTATAGCCCGGCTCCCCTCTCTATAGCCCGGCTCCCCTCTCTATAGCCCGGCTCCTCTCTCTATGCCCCTCTCTCTATGCCCAGGCTCCTCTATACGCCCAGGCTCCTCTCTCTATGCCCCGGCTCCTCTCTCTATGCTTCTCTCTCTATGCCCCGGCTCCTCTCTCTACGCCCAGGCTCCTCTCTCTACGCCCAGGCTCCTCCCTCTATGCTCCTCTCTCTGTGCCCCGGCTCCTCTCTCTGTGCCCCGGCTCCTCTCTCTGTGCCCCGGCTCCTCTCTCTATAACACGGCTCCTCTCTCTATAACCTGGCTCCCCTCTCTATAGCCCGGCTCCCCTCTCTATAGCCCGGCTCCCCTCTCTATAGCCCGGCTCCCCTCTCTATAGCCCGGCTCCTCTCTCTATGCCCCTCTCTCTATGCCCAGGCTCCTCTATACGCCCAGGCTCCTCTCTCTATGCCCCGGCTCCTCTCTCTATGCTTCTCTCTCTATGCCCCGGCTCCTCTCTCTACGCCCAGGCTCCTCTCTCTACGCCCAGGCTCCTCTCTCTATGCCCAGGCTCCTCTCTCTATGCCCAGGCTCCTCTCTCTATGCCCAGGCTCCTCTCTCTATGCCCCGGCTCCTCTCACCATGCTCTTCTCTCTATGCTCTGGCTCCACTCTCTGTGCCCCGGCTCCTCTCTCTGTGCCCCGGCTCCTCTCTCTGTGCTCCGGCTCCTCTCTCTATGCTCCGACTCCTCTCTCTATGCTCCGGCTCCTCCCTCTATAGCCCGGCTCCTCCCTCTATAGCCCGGCTCCTCCCTCTATAGCCCGGCTCCTCCCTCTATAGCCCGGCTCCTCCCTCTATGCTCCTCTCTCTATGCCCCAGCTCCTCTCTCTATGCCCCGGCTCCTCTCGCTATGCCCCGGTTCCTCTCTCTGTGCCCCGGCTCATCTCTCTATGCTCCGGCTCCTCTCTCTATGCTCAAACTCCTCTCTCTATGCCCCGGCTCCTCCCTCTATAGCCCGGCTCCTCCCTCGATAGCCCGGCTCCTCCCTCTATGCTCCTCTCTCTATGCCCCGGCTCCTCTCTCTATGCCCCGGTTCCTCTCTCTGTGCCCCGGCTCATCTCTCTATGCTCCTCTCTCTATGCTCCTCGCTCTATGCCCCGGCTCCTCTATCTGTGCCCCGGCTCCTCTCTCTGTGCCCCGGCTCCTCTCTCTGTGCCCCGGCTCCTCTCTCTGTGCCCCGGCTCGTCTCTCTATAACCCGGCTCCTCTCTCTATAACCCGGCTCCTCTCTCTATAGCCTGGCTCCTTTCTCTATAGCCCGGCTCCTCCCTCTATAGCCCGGCTCCTCCCTCTATGCTCCTCTCTCTGTGCCCCGGCTCCTCTCTCTGTGCCCCGGCTCCTCTCTCTGTGCCCCGGCTCCTCTCTCTATAACACGGCTCCTCTCTCTATAACCTGGCTCCCCTCTCTATAGCCCGGCTCCCCTCTCTATAGCCCGGCTCCCCTCTCTATAGCCCGGCTCCCCTCTCTATAGCCCGGCTCCTCTCTCTATGCCCCTCTCTCTATGCCCAGGCTCCTCTATACGCCCAGGCTCCTCTCTCTATGCCCCGGCTCCTCTCTCTATGCTTCTCTCTCTATGCCCCGGCTCCTCTCTCTACGCCCAGGCTCCTCTCTCTACGCCCAGGCTCCTCCCTCTATGCTCCTCTCTCTGTGCCCCGGCTCCTCTCTCTATGCCCCGGCTCCTCTCTCTATAACACGGCTCCTCTCTCTATAACCTGGCTCCCCTCTCTATAGCCCGGCTCCCCTCTCTATAGCCCGGCTCCCCTCTCTATAGCCCGGCTCCCCTCTCTATAGCCCGGCTCCTCTCTCTATGCCCCTCTCTCTATGCCCAGGCTCCTCTATACGCCCAGGCTCCTCTATACGCCCAGGCTCCTCTCTCTATGCCCCGGCTCCTCTCTCTATGCTTCTCTCTCTATGCCCCGGCTCCTCTCTCTACGCCCAGGCTCCTCTCTCTACGCCCAGGCTCCTCTCTCTATGCCCAGGCTCCTCTCTCTATGCCCAGGCTCCTCTCTCTATGCCCAGGCTCCTCTCTCTATGCCCCGGCTCCTCTCACCATGCTCCTCTCTCTATGCTCTGGCTCCACTCTCTGTGCCCCGGCTCCTCTCTCTGTGCCCCGGCTCCTCTCTCTGTGCTCCGGCTCCTCTCTCTATGCTCCGGCTCCTCTCTCTATGCTCCGGCTCCTCCCTCTATAGCCCGGCTCCTCCCTCTATAGCCCGGCTCCTCCCTCTATAGCCCGGCTCCTCCCTCTATGCTCCTCTCTCTATGCCCCAGCTCCTCTCTCTATGCCCCGGCTCCTCTCTCTATGCCCCGGTTCCTCTCTCTGTGCCCCGGCTCATCTCTCTATGCTCCTCTCTCTATGCTCCTCGCTCTATGCCCCGGCTACTCTCTCTGTGCTCCGGCTCCTCTCTCTGTGCCCCGGCTCCTCTCTCTGTGCCCCGGCTCCTCTATCTGTGCCCCGGCTCCTCTCTCCATGCTCCTCTCTCTATGCCCCGGCTCCTCTCTCCATGCTCCTCTCTCCATGCTCCGGCTCCCCTCTCTATAGCCCGGCTCCCCTCTCCTCTCTCTATAGCCCGGCCCCTCTCTCTATAGCCCGGCTCCTCTCTCTATGCCCCTCTCTCTATGCCCAGGCTCCTCTCTATATGCTCTGGCTCCTCTCTATATGCCCTGGCTCCTCTCTCTATGCCCTGGCTCCTCTCTCTATGCCCTGGCTCCTCTCTCTATGCTCCTCTCTCTATGCCCCGGCTCCTCTCCCTATGCCCCGGCTCCTCTCCCTATGCCCCGGCTCCTCTCCCTATGCCCCGGCTCCTCTCTCTAGGCTCCTCTCTCTATGCCCCGGCTCCTCTCTCTATGAGTCTGCTCCTCTCTCCATGCCCCGGCTCCTCTCTCAACCGCGGCTCCTCCCTCTATGCCCCGGCTCCTCTCTCTGTGCCCCGTCTACTCTCTCTATGAGTCTGCTCCTCTCTCTAATCCCCGGCTCCTCTCTCCATGCTCCTCTCTCTAAGCTCCGGCTCCTCTCTCTATGCTCCGGCTCCTCTCTCTATGCTCCGGCTTCTCTCTCTATGCAACTGCACCTCTCTCTATAGCCCGGCTCCTCCCTCTATAGCCCGGCTCCTCCCTCTATAGCCCGGCTCCTCCCTCTATAGCCCGGCTCCTCCCTCTATAGCCCGGCTCCTCCCTCTATAGCCCGGCTCCTCCCTCTATGCTCCTCTCTCTATGCCCCGGCTCCTCCCTCTATAGCCCGGCTCCTCTCTCTATGCTCCTCTCTCTATGCCCCGGCTCCTCTCTCTATGCTCCGGCTCCTCTCTCTATAAGTCGGCTTCTCTCTCTATGAGTCGGCTCCTCTCTCTATGCTCCGGCTCCTCTCTCTATGCCCCGGCTCCTCTCTCTATGCTCCGGCTCCTCTCTCTATAAGTCGGCTTCTCTCTCTATGAGTCGGCTCCTCTCTCTATGCTCCGGCTCCTCTCTCTATGCTCCTCTCTCTGTGCCCCGGCTCCTCTCTCTATGCCCCGGCTCCTCTCTATACGAGTCTGCTCCTCTCTCTATGCTCCTCTCTCTTTGCTCCGGATACTCTCTCTATGCTCCTCGCTCAATGCCCCGGCTCCTCTCTCTATGCTCCTCTCTCTATGCTCCTCTCTCTATGCTCCTCTCTCTATGCCCCGGCTCCTCGCTCTATGCCCCGGCTCCTCTATCTATGCTCCTCTCTCTATGCTCCTCTCTCTATGCCCCGCTCCTCTCTCTATGCTCCTTTCTCTATGCCCAGGCTCCTCTCTCCATGCCCCGGCTCCTCTCTATACGAGTCTGCTCCTCTCTCTATGCTCCTCTCTCTATGCTCCGGCTACTCTCTCTATGCTCCTCGCTCTATGCCCCGGCTCCTCTCTCTATAGCAGGGCTCCTCTCTCTATAGCCCGGCTCCTCTCTCTATGCCCTGGCTCCTCTCTCTATGCTCCTCTCTCTATGCCCCGGCTTCTCTCTCTATGCTCCTCTCTCTATGCCCCGGCTCCTCTCTCTATGCTCCTCTCTCTATGCTCCGGCTCCTCTCTCTATGCTCCTCTCTCTATGCTCCGGCTCCTCTCTCTATGCTCCTCTCTCTATGCTCCGGCTCCTCTCTCTATGCCCCGGCTCCTCTCTCTATGCCCCGGCTCCTCTCTCTATGCCCCGGCTCCTCTCTCTGTGCCCCGGCTCCTCTCTCTGTGCCCCGGCTCCTCTCTCTGTGCCCCGGCTCCTCTCTCTGTGCCCCGGCTCCTCTCTCTATGCCCCGGCTCCTCTCTCTATGCTCCTCTTTCTATGCTCCGGCTACTCTCTCTGTGCCCCAGCTCCTCGCTCTATGCCCCGGCTCCTTTCTCCATGCTCCTCTCTCTATGCCCCGGCTCCTCTCTCCATGCTCCTCTCTCCATGCTCCGGCTCCCCTCTCTATAGCCCGGCTCCCCTCTCTATAGCCCGGCTCCCCTCTCTATAGCCCGGCTCCCCTCTCTATGCCCCTCTCTCTATGCCCAGGCTCCTCTATACGCCCAGGCTCCTCTCTCTATGCCCCGGCTCCTCTCTCTATGCTTCTCTCTCTATGCCCCGGCTCCTCTCTCTACGCCGAGGCTCCTCTCTCTATGCCCAGGCTCCTCTCTCTATGCCCAGGCTCCTCTCTCTATGCCCAGGCTCCTCTCTCTATGCCCCGGCTCCTCTCACCATGCTCCTCTCTCTATGCTCTGGCTCCACTCTCTGTGCCCCGGCTCCACTCTCTGTGCCCCGGCTCCTCTCTCTGTGCCCCGGCTCCTCTCTCTGTGCCCCGGCTCCTCTCTCTGTGCCCCGGCTCCTCTCTCTGTGCCCCGGCTCCTCTCTCTGTGCCCCGGCTCCTCTCTCTATGCTCCGGCTCCTCTCTCTATGCTCCGGCTCCTCTCTCTATGCTCCGGCTCCTCTCTCTATAGCCCGGCTCCTCCCTCTATAGCCCGGCTCCTCCCTCTATAGCCCGGCTCCTCCCTCTATAGCCCGGCTCCTCCCTCTATGCTCCTCTCTCTATGCCCCGGCTCCTCTCTCTATGCCCCGGTGCCTCTCTCTGTGCCCCGGCTCATCTCTCTATGCTCCTCTCTCTATGCTCCTCGCTCTATGCCCCGGCTACTCTCTCTGTGCTCCGGCTCCTCTCTCTGTGCCCCGGCTCCTCTCTCTGTGCCCCGGCTCCTCTCTCTGTGCCCCGGCTCCTCTCTCTGTGCCCCGGCTCCTCTATCTGTGCCCCGGCTCCTCTCTCTGTGCCCCGGCTCGTCTCTCTATAACCCGGCTCCTCTCTCTATAACCTGGCTCCTCTCTCTATAGCCTGGCCCCTCTCTCTATCGCCCGGCTCCTCCCTCTATAGCCCGGCTCCTCCCTCTATGCTCCTCTCTCTGTGCCCCGGCTCCTCTCTCTGTGCCCCGGCTCCTCTCTCTGTGCCCCGGCTCCTCTCTCTATAACACGGCTCCCCTCTCTATAGCCCGGCTCCCCTCTCTATAGCCCGGCTCCCCTCTCTATAGCCCGGCTCCCCTCTCTATAGCCCGGCTCCCCTCTCTATGCCCCTCTCTCTATGCCCAGGCTCCTCTATACGCCCAGGCTCCTCTCTCTATGCCCCGGCTCCTCTCTCTATGCTTCTCTCTCTATGCCCCGGCTCCTCTCTCTACGCCCAGGCTCCTCTCTCTACGCCCAGGCTCCTCTCTCTATGCCCAGGCTCCTCTCTCTATGCCCAGGCTCCTCTCTCTATGCCCCGGCTCCTCTCTCTATGCCCCGGCTCCTCTCACCATGCTCCTCTCTCTATGCTCTGGCTCCACTCTCTGTGCCCCGGCTCCTCTCTCTGTGCCCCGGCTCCTCTCTCTGTGCTCCGGCTCCTCTCTCTATGCTCCGGCTCCTCTCTCTATGCTCCGACTCCTCTCTCTATGCTCCGGCTCCTCTCTCTATAGCCCGGCTCCTCCCTCTATAGCCCGGCTCCTCCCTCTATAGCCCGGCTCCTCCCTCTATGCTCCTCTCTCTATGCCCCAGCTCCTCTCTCTATGCCCCGGCTCCTCTCTCTATGCCCCGGTTCCTCTCTCTGTGCCCCGGCTCATCTCTCTATGCTCCTCTCTCTATGCTCCTCGCTCTATGCCCCGGCTACTCTCTCTGTGCTCCGGCTCCTCTCTCTGTGCCCCGGCTCCTCTCTCTGTGGCCCGGCTCCTCTATCTGTGCCCCGGCTCCTCTATCTGTGCCCCGGCTCCTCTCTCTGTGCCCCGGCTCCTCTCTCTGTGCCCCGGCTCCTCTATAACCCGGCTCCTCTCTCTATAACCCGGCTCCTCTCTCCATGCTCCTCTCTCCATGCTCCGGCTCCCCTCTCTATAGCCCGGCCCCCCTCTCCTCTCTCTATAGCCCGGCCCCTCTCTCTATAGCCCGGCTCCTCTCTCTATGCCCCTCTCTCTATGCCCAGGCTCCTCTATACGCCCAGGCGCCTCTCTCTATGCCCCGGCTCCTCTCTCTATCCTCCTCTCTCTATGCCCAGGCTCCTCTCTCTATGCCCAGGCTCCTCTCTCTATGCCCAGGCTCCTCTCTCTATGCCCAGGCTCCTCTCTATATGCTCTGGCTCCTCTCTATATGCCCTGGCTCCTCTCTCTATGCCCTGGCTCCTCTCGCTATGCCCTGGCTCCTCTCTCTATGCTCCTCTCTATATGCCCCGGCTCCTCTCCCTATGCCCCGGCTCCTCTCCCTATGCCCCGGCTCCTCTCCCTATGCCCCGGCTCCTCTCCCTATGCCCCGGCTCCTCTCCCTATGCCCTGGCTCCTCTCTCTAGGCTCCTCTCTCTATGCCCCGGCTCCTCTCTCAACCGCGGCTCCTCCCTCTATGCCCCGGCTCCTCTCTCTATGCCCAGGCTCCTCTCTCTATGAGTCTGCTCCTCTCTCTATGCCCCGGCTCCTCTCTCAACCGCGGCTCCTCTCTCTATGCCCCGGCTCCTCTCTCTATGAGTCTGCTCCTCTCTCTTTTCCCCGGCTCCTCTCTCCATGCTCCTCTCTCTATGCTCAGGCTCCTCTCTCTATGCTCCGGCTCCTCTCTCTATGCTCCGGCTCCTCGCTCTATGCAACGGCTCCTCCCTCTATAGCCCGGCTCCTCCCTCTATAGCCCGGCTCCTCCCTCTATAGCCCGGCTCCTCCCTCTATAGCCCGGCTCCTCCCTCTATGCTCCTCTCTCTATGCCCCGGCTCCTCCCTCTATAGCCCGGCTCCTCTCTCTATGCTCCTCTCTCTATGCCCCGGCTCCTCTCTCTATGCTCCGGCTCCTCTCTCTATAAGTCGGCTTCTCTCTCTATGAGTCGGCTCCTCTCTCTATGCTCCGGCTCCTCTCTCTATGCTCCTCTCTCTATGCCCCGGCTCCTCTCTCTATGCCCCGGCTCCTCTCTCTATGCCCCGGCTCCTCTCTCTATGCCCCGGCTCCTCTCTCTATGCTTCTCTCTCTATGCCCAGGCTCCTCTCTCTATGCCCAGGCTCCTCTCTCTATGCCCAGGCTCCTCCCTCTATAGCCCGGCTCCTCCCTCTATAGCCCGGCTCCTCCCTCTATAGCCCGGCTCCTCCCTCTATAGCCCGGCTCCTCCCTCTATAGCCCGGCTCCTCCCTCTATAGCCCGGCTCCTCCCTCTATAGCCCGGCTCCTCCCTCTATAGCCCGGCTCCTCCCTCTATAGCCCGGCTCCTCTCTCTATGCTCCTCTCTCTATGTCCCGGCTCCTCCCTCTATAGCCCGGCTCCTCTCTCTATGCGCCTCTCTCTATGCCCCGGCTCCTCTCTCTATGCTCCCGCTCCTCTCTCTATAAGTCGGCTTCTCTCTCTATGAGTCGGCTCCTCTCTCTATGCTCCTCTCTCTATGCCCCGGCTCCTCTCTCTATGCCCCGGCTCCTCTCTCTATGCCCCGGCTCCTCTCTCTATGCTTCTCTCTCTATGCCCAGGCTCCTCTCTCTATGCCCAGGCTCCTCTCTCTATGCCCAGGCTCCTCTCTCTATGCTCCTCTCTCTATGCTCTGGCTCCACTCTCTGTGCCCCGGCTCCACTCTCTGTGCCCCGGCTCCTCTCTCTATGCTCCGGCTCCTCTCTCTATGCTCCGGCTCCTCTCTCTATGCTCCGGCTCCTCTCTCTATGCTCCGGCTCCTCTCTCTATAGCCCGGCTCCTCTCTCTATAGCCCGGCTCCTCCCTCTATAGCCCGGCTCCTCCCTCTATAGCCCGGCTCCTCCCTCTATGCTCCTCTCTCTATGCCCCAGCTCCTCTCTCTATGCCCCGGCTCCTCTCTCTATGCCCCGGTTCCTCTCTCTAGGCTCCTCTCTCTATGCCCCGGCTCCTCTCTCTATGAGTCTGCTCCTCTCTCTATGCCCCGGCTCCTCTCTCAACCGCGGCTCCTCCCTCTATGCCCCGGCTCCTCTCTCTATGCCCAGGCTCCTCTCTCTATGAGTCTGCTCCTCTCTCTATGCCCCGGCTCCTCTCTCAACCGCGGCTCCTCTCTCTATGCCCCGGCTCCTCTCTCTATGAGTCTGCTCCTCTCTCTTTTCCCCGGCTCCTCTCTCCATGCTCCTCTCTCTATGCTCAGGCTCCTCTCTCTATGCTCCGGCTCCTCTCTCTATGCTCCGGCTCCTCGCTCTATGCAACGGCTCCTCCCTCTATAGCCCGGCTCCTCCCTCTATAGCCCGGCTCCTCCCTCTATAGCCCGGCTCCTCCCTCTATAGCCCGGCTCCTCCCTCTATGCTCCTCTCTCTATGCCCCGGCTCCTCCCTCTATAGCCCGGCTCCTCTCTCTATGCTCCTCTCTCTATGCCCCGGCTCCTCTCTCTATGCTCCGGCTCCTCTCTCTATAAGTCGGCTTCTCTCTCTATGAGTCGGCTCCTCTCTCTATGCTCCGGCTCCTCTCTCTATGCTCCTCTCTCTATGCCCCGGCTCCTCTCTCTATGCCCCGGCTCCTCTCTCTATGCCCCGGCTCCTCTCTCTATGCCCCGGCTCCTCTCTCTATGCTTCTCTCTCTATGCCCAGGTTCCTCTCTCTATGCCCAGGCTCCTCTCTCTATGCTCCGGCTCCTCGCTCTATGCAACGGCTCCTCCCTCTATAGCCCGGCTCCTCCCTCTATAGCCCGGCTCCTCCCTCTATAGCCCGGCTCCTCCCTCTATAGCCCGGCTCCTCCCTCTATAGCCCGGCTCCTCCCTCTATAGCCCGGCTCCTCTCTCTATGCTCCTCTCTCTATGTCCCGGCTCCTCCCTCTATAGCCCGGCTCCTCTCTCTATGCGCCTCTCTCTATGCCCCGGCTCCTCTCTCTATGCTCCCGCTCCTCTCTCTATAAGTCGGCTTCTCTCTCTATGAGTCGGCTCCTCTCTCTATGCTCCGGCTCCTCTCTCTATGCTCCTCTCTCTATGCCCCGGCTCCTCTCTCTATGCCCCGGCTCCTCTCTCTATGCCCCGGCTCCTCTCTCTATGCTTCTCTCTCTATGCCCAGGCTCCTCTCTCTATGCCCAGGCTCCTCTCTCTATGCCCAGGCTCCTCTCTCTATGCTCCTCTCTCTATGCTCTGGCTCCACTCTCTGTGCCCCGGCTCCACTCTCTGTGCCCCGGCTCCTCTCTCTGTGCCCCGGCTCCTCTCTCTATGCTCCGGCTCCTCTCTCTATGCTCCGGCTCCTCTCTCTATGCTCCGGCTCCTCTCTCTATGCTCCGTTTCCTCTCTCTATAGCCCGGCTCCTCTCTCTATAGCCCGGCTCCTCCCTCTATAGCCCGGCTCCTCCCTCTATAGCCCGGCTCCTCCCTCTATAGCCCGGCTCCTCCCTCTATAGCCCGGCTCCTCCCTCTATGCTCCTCTCTCTATGCCCCAGCTCCTCTCTCTATGTCCCGGCTCCTCTCTCTATGCCCCGGTTCCTCTCTCTGTGCCACGGCTCCTCTCTCTATGCTCCTCTCTCTATGCTCCTCGCTCTATGCCGCGGCTACTCTCTCTGTGCTCCGGCTCCTCTCTCTGTGCCCCGGCTCCTCTCTCTGTGCCCCGGCTCCTCTCTCTGTGCCCTGGCTCCTCTCTCTGTGCCCCGGCTCCTCTCTCTATGCCCCGGCTCCTCTCTATACGAGTCTGCTCCTCTCTCTATGCTCCTCGCTCTATGCCCCGGCTCCTCTCTCTATGCTCCTCTCTCTATGCTCCTCGCTCGATGCCCCGGCTACTCTCTCTCTGCTCCGGCTCCTCTCTCTATGCCCCGGCTCCTCTCTCTGTGCCCCGGCTACTCTCTCTATGCCCCGGCTCCTCTCTCTATGCCCCGGCTCCTCTCTCTATAACCCGGCTCCTCTCTCTATGCCCCGGCTCCTCTCTCTATGCCCCGGCTACTCTCTCTATGCCCCGGCTACTCTCTCTATGCCCCGGCCCCTCTCTCTATGCCCCGGCTCCTCTCTCTATGCCCCGGCTACTCTCTCTGTGCCCCAGCTCCTCGCTCTATGCCCCGGCTCCTCGCTCTATGCCCCGGCTCCTCTCTCCATGCTCCTCGCTCTATGCCCCGGCTCCTCTCTCCATGCTCCTCTCTCTATGCCCCGGCTCCTCTCTCCATGCTCCTCTCTCCATGCTCCGGCTCCCCTCTCTATAGCCCGGCTCCCCTCTCCTCTCTCTATAGCCCGGCCCCTCTCTCTATAGCCCGGCTCCTCTCTCTATGCCCCTCTCTCTATGCCCAGGCTCCTCTCTATATGCTCTGGCTCCTCTCTATATGCCCTGGCTCCTCTCTCTATGCCCTGGCTCCTCTCTCTATGCCCTGGCTCCTCTCTCTATGCTCCTCTCTATATGCCCCGGCTCCTCTCCCTATGCCCCGGCTCCTCTCCCTATGCCCCGGCTCCTCTCCCTATGCCCTGGCTCCTCTCTCTAGGCTCCTCTCTCTATGCCCCGGCTCCTCTCTCTATGAGTCTGCTCCTCTCTCCATGCCCCGGCTCCTCTCTCAACCGCGGCTCCTCCCTCTATGCCCCAGCTCCTCTCTCTGTGCCCCGTCTACTCTCTCTATGAGTCTGCTCCTCTCTCTAATCCCCGGCTCCTCTCTCCATGCTCCTCTCTCTAAGCTCCGGCTCCTCTCTCTATGCTCCGGCTCCTCTCTCTATGCTCCGGCTTCTCTCTCTATGCAACTGCACCTCTCTCTATAGCCCGGCTCCTCCCTCTATAGCCCGGCTCCTCCCTCTATAGCCCGGCTCCTCCCTCTATAGCCCGGCTCCTCCCTCTATAGCCCGGCTCCTCCCTCTATGCTCCTCTCTCTATGCCCCGGCTCCTCCCTCTATAGCCCGGCTCCTCTCTCTATGCTCCTCTCTCTATGCCCCGGCTCCTCTCTCTATGCTCCGGCTCCTCTCTCTATAAGTCGGCTTCTCTCTCTATGCTCCGGCTCCTCTCTCTATGCTCCTCTCTCTATGCCCCGGCTCCTCTCACCATGCTCCTCTCTCTATGCTCTGGCTCCACTCTCTGTGCCCCGGCTCCACTCTCTGTGCCCCGGCTCCTCTCTCTATGCTCCGGCTCCTCTCTCTATGCTCCGGCTCCTCTCTCTATGCTCCGGCTCCTCTCTCTATGCTCCGGCTCCTCTCTCTATGCTCCGGCTCCTCTCTCTATAGCCCGGCTCCTCCCTCTATAGCCCGGCTCCTCCCTCTATAGCCCGGCTCCTCCCTCTATAGCCCGGCTCCTCCCTCTATGCTCCTCTCTCTATGCCCCAGCTCCTCTCTCTATGCCCCGGCTCCTCTCTCTATGCCCCGGTTCCTCTCTCTGTGCCACGGCTCCTCTCTCTATGCTCCTCTCTCTATGCTCCTCGCTCTATGCCCCGGCTACTCTCTCTGTGCTCCGGCTCCTCTCTCTGTGCCCCGGCTCCTCTCTCTTTGCCCCGGCTCCTCTCTCTGTGCCCCGGCTCCTCTCTCTGTGCCCCGGCTCCTCTCTCTGTGCCCCGGCTCCTCTCTCTGTGCCCCGGCTCCTCTCTCTATAGCCCGGCTCCTCCCTCTATAGCCCGGCTCCTCCCTCTATAGCCCGGCTCCTCCCTCTATGCTCCTCTCTCTGTGCCCCGGCTCCTCTCACTGTGCCCCGGCTCCTCTCTCTGTGCCCCGGCTCATCTCTCTGTGCCCCGGCTCCTCTCTCTATGCCCCGGCTCCTCTCTATACGAGTCTGCTCCTGTCTCTATGCTCCTCGCTCTATGCCCCGGCTCCTCTCTCTATGCTCCTCGCTCGATGCCCCGGCTACTCTCTCTCTGCTCCGGCTCCTCTCTCTATGCCCCGGCTCCTCTCTCTATGCTCCGGCTACTCTCTCTATGCCCCGGCTACTCTCTCTATGCCCCGGCCCCTCTCTCTATGCCCCGGCCCCTCTCTCTATGCCCCGGCTCCTCTCTCTATGCCCCGGCTCCTCTCTCTATGCCCCGGCTCCTCTCTCTGTGCCCCGGCTCCTCTCTCTATAACCCGGCTCCTCTCTCTATAGCCCGGCTCCTCCCTCTATAGCCCGGCTCCTCCCTCTATGCTCCTCTCTCTGTGCCCCGGCTCCTCTCTCTGTGCCCCGGCTCCTCTCTCTATAACCCGGCTCCTCTCTCTATAGCCCGGCTCCTCCCTCTATAGCCCGGCTCCTCCCTCTATGCTCCTCTCTCTGTGCCCCGGCTCCTCTCACTGTGCCCCGGCTCCTCTCTCTGTGCCCCGGCTCCTCTCTCTGTGCCCCGGCTCCTCTCTCTATGCCCCGGCTCCTCTCTATACGAGTCTGCTCCTCTCTCTATGCTCCTCGCTCTATGCCCCGGCTCCTCTCTCCATGCTCCTCTCTCTATGCCCCGGCTCCTCTCTCCATGCTCCTCTCTCCATGCTCCGGCTCCCCTCTCTATAGCCCGGCTCCCCTCTCCTCTCTCTATAGCCCGGCCCCTCTCTCTATAGCCCGGCTCCTCTCTCTATGCCCCTCTCTCTATGCCCAGGCTCCTCTCTATATGCTCTGGCTCCTCTCTATATGCCCTGGCTCCTCTCTCTATGCCCTGGCTCCTCTCTCTATGCCCTGGCTCCTCTCTCTATGCTCCTCTCTATATGCCCCGGCTCCTCTCCCTATGCCCCGGCTCCTCTCCCTATGCCCCGGCTCCTCTCCCTATGCCCTGGCTCCTCTCTCTAGGCTCCTCTCTCTATGCCCCGGCTCCTCTCTCTATGAGTCTGCTCCTCTCTCTGTGCCCCGTCTACTCTCTCTATGAGTCTGCTCCTCTCTCTAATCCCCGGCTCCTCTCTCCATGCTCCTCTCTCTAAGCTCCGGCTCCTCTCTCTATGCTCCGGCTCCTCTCTCTATGCTCCGGCTCCTCTCTCTATAGCCCGGCTCCTCCCTCTATAGCCCGGCTCCTCCCTCTATAGCCCGGCTCCTCCCTCTATAGCCCGGCTCCTCCCTCTATAGCCCGGCTCCTCCCTCTATAGCCCGGCTCCTCCCTCTATAGCCCGGCTCCTCTCTCTATGCTCCTCTCTCTATGCCCCGGCTCCTCCCTCTATAGCCCGGCTCCTCTCTCTATGCTCCTCTCTCTATGCCCCGGCTCCTCTCTCTATGCTCCGGCTCCTCTCTCTATAAGTCGGCTTCTCTCTCTATGAGTCGGCTCCTCTCTCTATGCCCCGGCTCCTCTCTCTATGCTCCGGCTCCTCTCTCTATAAGTCTGCTCCTCTCTCTGTGCTCCTCTCTCTGTGCCCCGGCTCCTCTCTCTATGCCCCGGCTCCTCTCTATACGAGTCTGCTCCTCTCTCTATGCTCCTCTCTCTATGCTCCTCTCTCTATGCTCCTCTCTCTATGCTCCTCTCTCTATGCCGCGGCTCCTCGCTCTATGCCCCGGCTCCTCTATCTATGCTCCTCTCTCTATGCTCCTCTCTCTATGCCCCGCTCTCTATGCCCAGGCTCCTCTCTCCATGCCCCGGCTCCTCTCTATACGAGTCTGCTCCTCTCTCTATGCTCCTCTCTCTATGCCCCGGCTCCTCTATCTATGCTCCTCTCTCTATGCTCCTCTCTCTATGCCCCGCTCTCTATGCCCAGGCTCCTCTCTCCATGCCCCGGCTCCTCTCTATACGAGTCTGCTCCTCTCTCTATGCTCCTCGCTCTATGCCCCGGCTCCTCTCTCTATAGCCCGGCTCCTCTCTCTATAGCCCGGCTCCTCTCTCTATGCCCCGGCTCCTCTCTCTATGCTCCTCTCTCTATGCCCCGGCTCCTCTCTCTATGCTCCTCTCTCTATGCCCCGGCTCCTCTCTCTATGCCCCGGCTCCTCTCTCTATGCCCCGGCTCCTCTCTCCATGCTCCTCTCTCTATGCTCCTCTCTCTATGCCCCGGCTCCTCTCTCTATGCCCCGGCTCCTCTCTATACGAGTCTGCTCCTCTCTCTATGCTCCTCTCTCTGTGCCCCGGCTCCTCTCTCTGTGCCCCGGCTCCTCTCTCTATAGCCCGGCTCCTCTCTCTATAGCCCGGCTCCTCTCTCTATGCCCCGGCTCCTCTCTCTATGCCCCGGCTCCTCTCTCTATGCTCCTCTCTCTATGCTCCTCTCTCTATGCCCCGGCTCCTCTCTCTATACTCCTCTCTCTATGCTCCTCTCTCTGTGCCCCGGCTCCTCTCTCTAAGCTCCGGCTCCTCTCTCTATGCTCCGGCTCCTCTCTCTATGCTCCGGCTTCTCTCTCTATGCAACTGCACCTCTCTCTATAGCCCGGCTCCTCCCTCTATAGCCCGGCTCCTCCCTCTATAGCCCGGCTCCTCCCTCTATAGCCCGGCTCCTCCCTCTATAGCCCGGCTCCTCCCTCTATGCTCCTCTCTCTATGCCCCGGCTCCTCCCTCTATAGCCCGGCTCCTCTCTCTATGCTCCTCTCTCTATGCCCCGGCTCCTCTCTCTATGCTCCGGCTCCTCTCTCTATAAGTCGGCTTCTCTCTCTATGCTCCGGCTCCTCTCTCTATGCTCCTCTCTCTATGCCCCGGCTCCTCTCACCATGCTCCTCTCTCTATGCTCTGGCTCCACTCTCTGTGCCCCGGCTCCACTCTCTGTGCCCCGGCTCCTCTCTCTATGCTCCGGCTCCTCTCTCTATGCTCCGGCTCCTCTCTCTATGCTCCGGCTCCTCTCTCTATGCTCCGGCTCCTCTCTCTATGCTCCGGCTCCTCTCTCTATAGCCCGGCTCCTCCCTCTATAGCCCGGCTCCTCCCTCTATAGCCCGGCTCCTCCCTCTATAGCCCGGCTCCTCCCTCTATGCTCCTCTCTCTATGCCCCAGCTCCTCTCTCTATGTCCCGGCTCCTCTCTCTATGCCCCGGTTCCTCTCTCTGTGCCACGGCTCCTCTCTCTATGCTCCTCTCTCTATGCTCCTCGCTCTATGCCCCGGCTACTCTCTCTGTGCTCCGGCTCCTCTCTCTGTGCCCCGGCTCCTCTCTCTGTGCCCCGGCTCCTCTCTCTGTGCCCCGGCTCCTCTCTCTGTGCCCCGGCTCCTCTCTCTGTGCCCCGGCTCCTCTCTCTGTGCCCCGGCTCCTCTCTCTGTGCCCCGGCTCCTCTCTCTATAGCCCGGCTCCTCCCTCTATAGCCCGGCTCCTCCCTCTATAGCCCGGCTCCTCCCTCTATGCTCCTCTCTCTGTGCCCCGGCTCCTCTCTCTGTGCCCCGGCTCCTCTCACTGTGCCCCGGCTCCTCTCTCTGTGCCCCGGCTCATCTCTCTGTGCCCCGGCTCCTCTCTCTATGCCCCGGCTCCTCTCTATACGAGTCTGCTCCTGTCTCTATGCTCCTCGCTCTATGCCCCGGCTCCTCTCTCTATGCTCCTCGCTCGATGCCCCGGCTACTCTCTCTCTGCTCCGGCTCCTCTCTTTATGCCCCGGCTCCTCTCTCTATGCTCCGGCTACTCTCTCTATGCCCCGGCTACTCTCTCTATGCCCCGGCCCCTCTCTCTATGCCCCGGCCCCTCTCTCTATGCCCCGGCTCCTCTCTCTATGCCCCGGCTCCTCTCTCTATGCCCCGGCTCCTCTCTCTGTGCCCCGGCTCCTCTCTCTATAACCCGGCTCCTCTCTCTATAGCCCGGCTCCTCCCTCTATAGCCCGGCTCCTCCCTCTATGCTCCTCTCTCTGTGCCCCGGCTCCTCTCTCTGTGCCCCGGCTCCTCTCTCTATAACCCGGCTCCTCTCTCTATAGCCCGGCTCCTCCCTCTATAGCCCGGCTCCTCCCTCTATGCTCCTCTCTCTGTGCCCCGGCTCCTCTCACTGTGCCCCGGCTCCTCTCTCTGTGCCCCGGCTCCTCTCGGCTCCTCTCTCTATACGAGTCTGCTCCTCTCTCTATGCTCCTCGCTCTATGCCCCGGCTCCTCTCTCCATGCTCCTCTCTCTATGCCCCGGCTCCTCTCTCCATGCTCCTCTCTCCATGCTCCGGCTCCCCTCTCTATAGCCCGGCTCCCCTCTCCTCTCTCTATAGCCCGGCCCCTCTCTCTATAGCCCGGCTCCTCTCTCTATGCCCCTCTCTCTATGCCCAGGCTCCTCTCTATATGCTCTGGCTCCTCTCTATATGCCCTGGCTCCTCTCTCTATGCCCTGGCTCCTCTCTCTATGCCCTGGCTCCTCTCTCTATGCTCCTCTCTATATGCCCCGGCTCCTCTCCCTATGCCCCGGCTCCTCTCCCTATGCCCCGGCTCCTCTCCCTATGCCCTGGCTCCTCTCTCTAGGCTCCTCTCTCTATGCCCCGGCTCCTCTCTCTATGAGTCTGCTCCTCTCTCTGTGCCCCGTCTACTCTCTCTATGAGTCTGCTCCTCTCTCTAATCCCCGGCTCCTCTCTCCATGCTCCTCTCTCTAAGCTCCGGCTCCTCTCTCTATGCTCCGGCTCCTCTCTCTATGCTCCGGCTTCTCTCTCTATGCAACTGCACCTCTCTCTATAGCCCGGCTCCTCCCTCTATAGCCCGGCTCCTTCCTCTATAGCCCGGCTCCTCCCTCTATAGCCCGGCTCCTCCCTCTATAGCCCGGCTCCTCCCTCTATAGCCCGGCTCCTCCCTCTATAGCCCGGCTCCTCTCTCTATGCTCCTCTCTCTATGCCCCGGCTCCTCCCTCTATAGCCCGGCTCCTCTCTCTATGCTCCTCTCTCTATGCCCCGGCTCCTCTCTCTATGCTCCGGCTCCTCTCTCTATAAGTCGGCTTCTCTCTCTATGAGTCGGCTCCTCTCTCTATGCCCCGGCTCCTCTCTCTATGCTCCGGCTCCTCTCTCTATAAGTCTGCTCCTCTCTCTGTGCTCCTCTCTCTGTGCCCCGGCTCCTCTCTCTATGCCCCGGCTCCTCTCTATACGAGTCTGCTCCTCTCTCTATGCTCCTCTCTCTATGCTCCTCTCTCTATGCTCCTCTCTCTATGCTCCTCTCTCTATGCCCCGGCTCCTCGCTCTATGCCCCGGCTCCTCTATCTATGCTCCTCTCTCTATGCTCCTCTCTCTATGCCCCGCTCTCTATGCCCAGGCTCCTCTCTCCATGCCCCGGCTCCTCTCTATACGAGTCTGCTCCTCTCTCTATGCTCCTCTCTCTATGCCCCGGCTCCTCTATCTATGCTCCTCTCTCTATGCTCCTCTCTCTATGCCCCGCTCTCTATGCCCAGGCTCCTCTCTCCATGCCCCGGCTCCTCTCTATACGAGTCTGCTCCTCTCTCTATGCTCCTCGCTCTATGCCCCGGCTCCTCTCTCTATAGCCCGGCTCCTCTCTCTATAGCCCGGCTCCTCTCTCTATGCCCCGGCTCCTCTCTCTATGCTCCTCTCTCTATGCCCCGGCTCCTCTCTCTATGCTCCTCTCTCTATGCCCCGGCTCCTCTCTCTATGCCCCGGCTCCTCTCTCTATGCCCCGGCTCCTCTCTCCATGCTCCTCTCTCTATGCTCCTCTCTCTATGCCCCGGCTCCTCTCTCTATGCCCCGGCTCCTCTCTATACGAGTCTGCTCCTCTCTCTATGCTCCTCTCTCTGTGCCCCGGCTCCTCTCTCTGTGCCCCGGCTCCTCTCTCTATAGCCCGGCTCCTCTCTCTATAGCCCGGCTCCTCTCTCTATAGCCCGGCTCCTCTCTCTATGCCCCGGCTCCTCTCTCTATGCCCCGGCTCCTCTCTCTATGCTCCTCTCTCTATGCTCCTCTCTCTATGCCCCGGCTCCTCTCTCTATACTCCTCTCTCTATGCTCCTCTCTCTGTGCCCCGGCTCCTCTCTCTGTGCCCCGGCTCCTCTCTCTGTGCCCCGGCTCCTCTCTCTGTGCCCCGGCTCCTCCTCCCGTTGTTGTTGTTGTTGTTTACCTTGTAGGGCATGGACTCAAAGAAGATGGATGTTTTGTTGTTGTTCACCTTGTTGGGCATGGACTCAAAGAAGACGGATGTGTTGTTGTGTCTCAGTATGTGTGTTATTGTTGTTGTTTACCTTGTAGGGCATGGACTCAAAGAAGATGGATGTGGCAGAGATCTTCTTCTTGTCCGTCATGAAGCCGTGCGTCAGGTGACCTCCATCAGGGAGGTCCAGACCCATGATCCTCCCATGAGGCTCCACGATCGCCGTGTACACAGCAAAGTTAGCAGGGGAGCCTACAAACACATCGCCTAGTTAGACCCTACAGAGCTGTACTAGGATGGCCTGGTTACACCTAGTTAGACCCTACAGAGCTGTACTGGGATGGCCTGGTTACACCTCCACCTAGTTAGACCCTACAGAGCTGTACTGGGATGGCCTGGTTACACCTAGTTAGACCCTACAGAGCTGTACTGGGATGGCCTGGTTACACCTAGTTAGACCCTACAGAGCTGTACTGGGATGGCCTGGTTACACCTAGTTAGACCCTACAGAGCTGTACTGGGATGGCCTGGTTACACCTAGTTAGACCCTACAGAGCTGTACTGGGATGGCCTGGTTACACCTAGTTAGACCCTACAGAGCTGTACTGGGATGGCCTGGTTACACCTAGTTAGACCCTACAGAGCTGTACTGGGATGGCCTGGTTACACCTAGTTAGACCCTACAGAGCTGTACTGGGATGGCCTGGTTACACCTAGTTAGACCCTACAGAGCTGTACTGGGATGGCCTGGTTACACCTAGTTAGACCCTACAGAGCTGTACTGGGATGGCCTGGTTACACCTAGTTAGACCCTACAGAGCTGTACTGGGATGGCCTGGTTACACCTAGTTAGACCCTACAGAGCTGTACTGGGATGGCCTGGTTACACCTAGTTAGACCCTACAGAGCTGTACTGGGATGGCCTGGTTACACCTAGTTAGACCCTACAGAGCTGTACTGGGATGGCCTGGTTACACCTAGTTAGACCCTACAGAGCTATACTGGGATGGCCTGGTTACACCTAGTTAGACCCTACAGAGCTGTACTGGGATGGCCTGGTTACACCTCCACCTAGTTAGACCCTACAGAACTGTACTGGGATGGCCTGGTTACACCTAGTTAGACCCTACAGAGCTGTACTGGGATGGCCTGGTTACACCTAGTTAGACCCTACACAGCTGTACTGGGATGGCCTGGTTACACCTAGTTAGACCCTACACAGCTGTACTGGGATGGCCTGGTTACACCTCCACCTAGTTAGACCCTACAGAGCTGTACTGGGATGGCCTGGTTACACCTCCACCTAGTTAGACCCTACAGAGCTGTACTGGGATGGCCTGGTTACACCTCCACCTATTTAGACCCTACAGAGCTGTACTGGGATGGCCTGGTTACACCTCCACCTAGTTAGTGTCTCTACAGTGTGTGTGTAGTGTGTGTGTGTGTCTCTGTGTAGTGTGTGTGTGTCTCTGTGTAATGTGTGTGTCTCTGTGTAATGTGTGTGTGTGTCTCTGTGTAGCGTGTGTGTGTCTCTGTGTAGCGTGTGTGTGTGTGTCTCTGTGTAGCGTGTGTGTGTGTGTCTCTGTGTAGCGTGTGTGTGTGTGTCTCTGTGTAGCGTGTGTGTGTGTGTGTGTCTCTGTGTAGCGTGTGTGTGTGTGTCTCTGTGTAGCGTGTGTGTGTGTCTCTGTGTAGCGTGTGTGTGTCTCTGTGTAGCGTGTTTGTGTCTCTGTGTAGCGTGTGTGTGTCTCTGTGTAGCGTGTGTATGTGTCTCTGTGTAGTGGGGGGGGGGGGGGGTACTATCTGAGTATGTGTTACTGTGCAGTGGGGGGGGGGGGGGAGAACTACCTGAGTATGTGTCTCTTTGTAGTGGGGGGGGGGGGGGGGGTTACTACCTGTGTATGTGTCTCTGTGTAGTGGGGGAGGGGGGGGGGGGGGTACTACCTGAGTATGTGTCTCTGTGTAGTGGGGGGGGATACTACCTGAGTATGTGTCTCTGTGTAGTGGGGGGGGGGGGGTACTACCTGAGTATGTGTTACTGTGTAGTGGGGGGGGGGGGGGGGGGGGGTACTACCTGAGTATGTGTCTCTGTGTAGTGGGGGGGGGGGGGGGGGGGGGTACTACCTGAGTATGTGTTACTGTGTAGTGGGGGGGGGGGGGGGGTACTACCTGAGTATGTGTTACTGTGTAGTGGGGGGGGGGGGGGGGGGTACTACCTGAGTATGTGTTACTGTGTAGTGGGGGGGGGGGGGTACTACCTGAGTATGTGTTACTGTGTAGTGGGGGGGGGGGGGGGGGTACTACCTGAGTATGTGTTACTGTGTAGTGGGGGGGGGAATACTACCTGAGTATGTGTTACTGTGTAGTGGGGGGGGGGGATACTACCTGAGTATGTGTTACTGTGTAGTGGGGGGGGGGGGAATACTACCTGAGTATGTGTTACTGTGTAGTGGGGGGGGTACTACCTGAGTATGTGTTACTGTGTAGTGGGGGGGGGGGGATACTACCTGAGTATGTGTTACTGTGTAGTGGAGGGGGGGGGGGTTACTACCTGAGTATGTGTCTCTGTGTAGTGGGGGGGGGGGGGGGTACTACCTGAGTATGTGTTACTGTGTAGTGGGGGGGGGTACTACCTGAGTATGTGTCTCTGTGTAGTGGGGGGGGGGGGGGTACTACCTGGGTATGTGTTACTGTGTAGTGGGGGAGGGGGGATACTACCTGAGTATGTGTTACTGTGTAGTGGGGGGGGGGGGATACTACCTGAGTATGTGTCTCTGTGTAGTGGGGGGGGGGGGGGGGTACTACCTGAGTATGTGTCTCTGTGTAGGGGGGGGGGGGGGGGTACTACCTGAGTATGTGTCTCTGTGTAGCGTGTGTGTGTAGTGGGGGGGGGGGGGGGGGTACTACCTGAGTATGTGTTACTGTGTAGTGGGGGGGGGGGTACTACCTGAGTATGTGTCTCTGTGTAGTGGGGGGGGGGGAATACTACCTGAGTATGTGTTACTGTGTAGTGGGGGGGGGGGGGGGTACTACCTGAGTATGTGTTACTGTGTAGTGGGGGGGGGGGGGGGGGAATACCTGAGTATGTGTCTCTGTGTAGTGGGGGGGGGGGGGATACTACCTGAGTATGTGTTACTGTGTAGTGGGGGGGGGGAATACTACCTGAGTATGTGTTACTGTGTAGTGGGTGGGGGGGTACTACCTGAGTATGTGTCTCTGTGTAGTGGGGGGGGGGGGGGAATACTACCTGAGTATGTGTTACTGTGTAGTGGGGGGGGGGGGAATACTACCTGAGTATGTGTTACTGTGTAGTGGGTGGGGGGAATACTACCTGAGTATGTGTCTCTGTGTAGTGGGGGGGGGGGGGAATACTACCTGAGTATGTGTCTCTGTGTAGTGGGGGGGGGGGGGAATACTACCTGAGTATGTGTTACTGTGTAGTGGGGGGGGGGGGGGGTACTACCTGAGTATGTGTTACTGTGTAGTGGGGGGGGGGGATACTACCTGAGTATGTGTTACTGTGTAGTGGGGGGGGGGGGGGGGGGTACTACCTGAGTATGTGTTACTGTGTAGTGGGGGGGGGGGGGGTACTACCTGAGTATGTGTTACTGTGTAGTGGGGGGGGGTACTACCTGAGTATGTGTCTCTGTGTAGTGGGGGGGGGGGGGGTACTACCTGAGTATGTGTTACTGTGTAGTGGGGGGGGGGGGGGGATACTACCTGAGTATGTGTCTCTGTGTAGTGGGGGGGGGGGGGGATACTACCTGAGTATGTGTCTCTGTGTAGTGGGGGGGGGGGGGTACTACCTGAGTATGAGTCTCTGTGTAGTGGGGGGGGGGTACTACCTGAGTATGTGTCTCTGTGTAGTGGGGGGGGGGGGAATACTACCTGAGTATGTGTTACTGTGTAGTGGGGGGGTACTACCTGAGTATGTGTTACTGTGTAGTGGGGGGGTACTACCTGAGTATGTGTTACTGTGTAGTGGGGGGGGGGATACTACCTGAGTATGTGTCTCTGTGTAGTGGGGGGGGGGGGGATACTACCTGAGTATGTGTCTCTGTGTAGTGGGGGGGGGGGGGGGGGTACTACCTGAGTATGTGTTACTGTGTAGTGGGGGGGGGGGGATACTACCTGAGTATGTGTCTCTGTGTAGTGGGGGGGGGGGGGGGGAATACTACCTGAGTATGTGTCTCTGTGTAGTGGGGGGGGGGGGGAATACTACCTGAGTATGTGTTACTGTGTAGTGGGGGGGGGGGGGGGGTACTACCTGAGTATGTGTTACTGTGTAGTGGGGGGGGGGGGGAAACTACCTGAGTATGTGTTACTGTGTAGTGGGGGTGGGGGGGGGGGATACTACCTGAGTATGTGTTACTGTGTAGTGGGGGGGTACTACCTGAGTATGTGTTACTGTGTAGTGGGGGGGTACTACCTGAGTATGTGTTACTGTGTAGTGGGGGGGGGGGGAATACTACCTGAGTATGTGTTACTGTGTAGTGGGGGGGTACTACCTGAGTATGTGTTACTGTGTAGTGGGGGGGTACTACCTGAGTATGTGTTACTGTGTAGTGGGGGGGGGGGGGGAGAATACTACCTGAGTATGTGTTACTGTGTAGTGGGGGGGTACTACCTGAGTATGTGTTACTGTGTAGTGGGGGGGTACTACCTGAGTATGTGTCTCTGTGTAGTGGGGGGGGGGGGGGAATACTACCTGAGTATGTGTTACTGTGTAGTGGGGGGGTACTACCTGAGTATGTGTTACTGTGTAGTGGGGGGGTACTACCTGAGTATGTGTTACTGTGTAGTGGGGGGGGGGGGGGAATACTACCTGAGTATGTGTCTCTGTGTAGTGGGGGGGGGGGGATACTACCTTGAGTATGTGTCTCTGTGTAGTGGGGGGGGGGGGGGGGGGTACTACCTGAGTATGTGTTACTGTGTAGTGGGGGGGGGTACTACCTGAGTATGTGTCTCTGTGTAGTGGGGGGGGGGGGGGGGTACTACCTGGGTATGTGTTACTGTGTAGTGGGGGAGGGGGGATACTACCTGAGTATGTGTTACTGTGTAGTGGGGGGGGGGGGATACTACCTGAGTATGTGTTACTGTGTAGTGGGGGGGGGGGGGGTTACTACCTGAGTATGTGTCTCTGTGTAGTGGGGGGGGGGATACTACCTGAGTATGTGTCTCTGTGTAGTGGGGGGGGGGGGGGGGTACTACCTGAGTATGTGTCTCTGTGTAGGGGGGGGGGGGGGGGGGTACTACCTGAGTATGTGTCTCTGTGTAGCGTGTGTGTGTAGTGGGGGGGGGGGGGGGGGTACTACCTGAGTATGTGTTACTGTGTAGTGGGGGGGGGGGTACTACCTGAGTATGTGTCTCTGTGTAGTGGGGGGGGGGGGAATACTACCTGAGTATGTGTTACTGTGTAGTGGGGGGGGGGGGGGGGAAATACTACCTGAGTATGTGTTACTGTGTAGTGGGGGGGGGGGGGGGGGTACTACCTGAGTATGTGTTACTGTGTAGTGGGGGGGGGGGGGGAATACCTGAGTATGTGTCTCTGTGTAGTGGGGGGGGGGGGGATACTACCTGAGTATGTGTTACTGTGTAGTGGGGGGGGGGGGGGAATACTACCTGAGTATGTGTTACTGTGTAGTGGGGGGGGGGGGGGGAATACTACCTGAGTATGTGTTACTGTGTAGTGGGGGGGGGGGGGAATACTACCTGAGTATGTGTTACTGTGTAGTGGGGGGATACTACCTGAGTATGTGTTACTGTGTAGTGGGGGGGGGGGGAATACTACCTGAGTATGTGTTACTGTGTAGTGGGTGGGGGGAATACTACCTGAGTATGTGTCTCTGTGTAGTGGGGGGGGGGGGAATACTACCTGAGTATGTGTCTCTGTGTAGTGGGGGGGGGGGGGGAATACTACCTGAGTATGTGTTACTGTGTAGTGGGGGGGGGGGGGGGATACTACCTGAGTATGTGTTACTGTGTAGTGGGGGGGGTACTACCTGAGTATGTGTCTCTGTGTAGTGGGGGGGGATACTACCTGAGTATGTGTCTCTGTGTAGGGGGGGGGGGGGATACTACCTGAGTATGTGTCTCTGTGTAGTGGGGGGGGGGGGATACTACCTGAGTATGTGTCTCTGTGTAGTGGGGGGGGGGTACTACCTGAGTATGTGTCTCTGTGTAGTGGGGGGGGGGTACTACCTGAGTATGTGTTACTGTGTAGGGTGGGGGGGGGGGGGTACTACCTGAGTATGGCTGTACGTTAACTCCCCACTTGTCACCGTCCAGTCCGTAGGCCTCCAGAGCTCTCCTCTGACACAGACGCTCCAACTCATCAACATGTTCTGTACCGCCGTAGTACCTACACACACACACACACACACACACACGAGGTGGACACGAGGGTTATATATCCCTGAGAGAATGGGTTTAGTTGTGGAGCCAGAGATCTCCAGGGTTATCTATCCCTGAGAGAATGGGTTTGGTTGTGGAGACCAGAGATCTCCAGGGTTATCTAATGGGTTTGGTTGTGGCGACCAGAGAGATCTGGGTGAGAACACACACACACACACACCGCAACACACAACATATTGTTGAGATGCATGTTTCCATGTCTGTCTCTGTGTGTGTGTGTCTCTGTGTGTGTTTGTGTGTGTGTGTGTGTGTTCTCACCCAGATCTCTCTGGTCTCCACAACCAAACCCATTCTCTCAGGGATATAGATAACCCTGGAGATCTCTGGTCTCCACAACCAAACCCATTCTCTCAGGGATATAGATAACCCTGGAGATCTCTGGTCTCCACAACCAAACCCATTCTCTCAGGGATAGAGATAACCCTGGAGATCTCTGGTCTCCACAACCAAACTCATTCTCTCAGGGATATAGATAACCCTGGAGATCTCTGGTCTCCACAACCAAACTCATTCTCTCAGGGATAGATAACCCTGGAGATCTCTGGTCTCCACAACCAAACCCATTCTCTCAGGGATAGATAACCCTGGAGATCTCTGGCTCCACAACTAAACCCATTCTCTCAGGGATAGAGATAACCCTAGATATTCTGGTGTCTATACTCTAGCCACCTAAAGCCATATAGTCTATACTCTAACCACCTAAAGCCATATAGTCTATACTCTAACCACCTGACTAAAGCCATATAGTCTCCTCCCAGTTAGATATTCTGGTGTCTATACTCTAACCACCTAAAGCCATATAGTCTATACTCTAACCACATGAAGCCATATAGTCTATACTCTAACCACCTAAAGCCATATAGTCTATACCCTAACCACCTAAAGCCAAATAGTCTATACTCTAACCACCTAAAGCCATATAGTCTATACTCTAACCACCTAAAGCCATATAGTCTTTAATCTAACCACCTAAAGCCATATAGTCTATACTCTAACCACCTAAAGCCATATAGTCTCCTCCCAGTTAGATATTCTGGTGTCTATACTCTAACCACCTAAAGCCATATAATCTATACTCTAACCACCTGACTAAAGCCATATAGTCTCCTCCCAGTTAGATATTCTGGTGTCTATACTCTAACCACCTAAAGCCATATAGTCTATACTCTAACCACATGAAGCCATATAGTCTATACTCTAACCACCTAAAGCCATATAGTCTATACCCTAACCACCTAAAGCCAAATAGTCTATACTCTAACCACCTAAAGCCATATAGTCTATACTCTAACCACCTAAAGCCATATAGTCTATACTCTAACCACCTAAAGCCATATAGTCTTTAATCTAACCACCTAAAGCCATATAGTCTATACTCTAACCACCTAAAGCCATATAGTCTATACTCTAACCACCTAAAGCCATATAGTCTATACTCTAACCACCTAAAGCCATATAGTCTCCTCCCAGTTAGATATTCTGGTGTCTATACTCTAACCACCTGACTAAAGCCATATAGTCTATACTCTAACCACCTAAAGCCATATAGTCTATACTCTAACCACCTAAAGCCATATAGTCTCCTCCCAGTTAGATATTCTGGTGTCTATACTCTAACCACCTAAAGCCATATAGTCTCCTCCCAGTTAGATATTCTGGTGTCTATACTCTAACCACCTAAAGCCTAAACTTTTGCTACAGAATGAGATTGCTTTTCTTACCTCTGTCCAGGATACCCCTCTGAGTACTTGTTGTTCATACAGGAGCCCAGGGCTTCTAGAACAGCTCTGGAGGTGAAGTTCTCTGATGCGATCAGCTCCAGGCCGAAGGTCTGACGGTGCTTCTCTCTCTTGATGATGGAGAACACCTAGATAATACACACAATACACCGATTCATTATAATACACCTAGACAATACACCGATTCATTATAATACACCTAGACAATACACCGATTCATTATAATACACACAATTCACAGATTCATTATAATACACCTAGACAATACACCGATCCATTATAATACACACAATTCACAGATTCATTATAATACACCGATTCATTATAATACACACAATTCACAGATTCATTATAATACACCTAGACAATACACCGATCCATTATAATACACACAATTCACAGATTCATTACAATACACCTAGACAATACACCGATCCATTATAATACACACAATTCACAGATTCATTACAATACACCGATCCATTATAATACACCTAGACAATACACTGATTCATTATAATACACCTAGACAATACACTGATTCATTATAATACACCGATTCATTATAATACACACAATACACGGTTTCATTACAATACACACCTAACACAACCCAGCCTGTAGTTACCTGGCCTTAACCCAGCCTGTAGTTACCTGGCCTTAACCCAGCCTGTAGTTAACTGGCCTTAACCCAGCCTGTAGTTAACTGGCCTTAACCCAGCCTGTAGTTAACTGGCCTTAACCCAGCCTGTAGTTAACTGGCCTTAACCCAGCCTGTAGTTAACTGGCCTTAACCCAGCCTGTAGTTAACTGGCCTTAACCCAGCCTGTAGTTAACTGGCCTTAACCCAGCCTGTAGTTACCTGGCCTTAACCCAGCCTGTAGTTACCTGGCCTTAACCCAGCCTGTAGTTACCTGGCCTTAACCCAGCCTGTTACCTGGCCTTAACCCAGCCTGTAGTTACCTGGCCTTAACCCAGCCTGTAGTTACCTGGCCTTAACCCAGCCTGTAGTTACCTGGCCTTAACCCAGCCTGTAGTTACCTGGCCTTAACCCAGCCTGTAGTTACCTGGCCTTAACCCAGCCTGTAGTTACCTGGCCTTAACCCAGCCTGTAGTTACCTGGCCTTAACCCAGCCTGTAGTTACCTGGCCTTAACCCAGCCTGTAGTTACCTGGCCTTAACCCAGCCTGTAGTTACCTGGCCTTAACCCAGCCTGTAGTACCTGGCCTTAACCCAGCCTGCAGTACCTGGCTTTAACCCAGCCTGTAGTACCTGGCCTGTAGTTACCTGGCCTGTAGTTACCTGGCCTGTAGTTACCTGGCCTGTAGTTACCTGGCCTTAACCCAGCCTGTAGTTACCTGGCCTGTAGTTACCTGGCCTTAACCCAGCCTGTAGTTACCTGGCCTTAACCCAGCCTGTAGTTACCTGGCCTGTAGTTACCTGGCCTGTAGTTACCTGGCCTGTAGTTACCTGGCCTGTAGTTACCTGGCCTTAACCCAGCCTGTAGTTACCTGGCCTGTAGTTACCTGGCCTTAACCCAGCCTGTAGTTACCTGGCCTGTAGTATCTGGCTGAAACACATTGCCCTTTAGATGTATACAGTGCCTTGCGAAAGTATTCGGCCCCCTTGAACTTTGCGACCTTTTGCCACATTTCAGGCTTCAAACATAAAGATATAAAACTGTATTTTTTTGTGAAGAATCAACAACAAGTGGGACACAATCATGAAGTGGAACGACATTTATTGGATATTTCAAACTTTTTTAACAAATCAAAAACTGAAAAATTGGGCGTGCAAAATTATTCAGCCCCCTTAAGTTAATACTTTGTAGCGCCACCTTTTGCTGCGATTACAGCTGTAAGTCGCTTGGGGTATGTCTCTATCAGTTTTGCACATCGAGAGACTGAAATTTTTTCCCATTCCTCCTTGCAAAACAGCTCGAGCTCAGTGAGGTTGGATGGAGAGCATTTGTGAACAGCAGTTTTCAGTTCTTTCCACAGATTCTCGATTGGATTCAGGTCTGGACTTTGACTTGGCCATTCTAACACCTGGATATGTTTATTTTTGAACCATTCCATTGTAGATTTTGCTTTATGTTTTGGATCATTGTCTTGTTGGAAGACAAATCTCCGTCCCAGTCTCAGGTCTTTTGCAGACTCCATCAGGTTTTCTTCCAGAATGGTCCTGTATTTGGCTCCATCCATCTTCCCATCAATTTTAACCATCTTCCCTGTCCCTGCTGAAGAAAAGCAGGCCCAAACCATGATGCTGCCACCACCATGTTTGACAGTGGGGATGGTGTGTTCAGGGTGATGAGCTGTGTTGCTTTTACGCCAAACATAACGTTTTGCATTGTTGCCAAAAAAGTTCAATTTTGGTTTCATCTGACCAGAGCACCTTCTTCCACATGTTTAGTGTGTCTCCCAGGTGGCTTGTGGCAAACTTTAAACAACACTTTTTATGGATATCTTTAAGAAATGGCTTTCTTCTTGCCACTCTTCCATAAAGGCCAGATTTGTGCAATATACGACTGATTGTTGTCCTATGGACAGAGTCTCCCACCTCAGCTGTAGATCTCTGCAGTTCATCCAGAGTGATCATGGGCCTCTTGGCTGCATCTCTGATCAGTCTTCTCCTTGTATGAGCTGAAAGTTTAGAGGGACGGCCAGGTCTTGGTAGAATTGCAGTGGTCTGATACTCCTTCCATTTCAATATTATCGCTTGCACGGTGCTCCTTGGGATGTTTAAAGCTTGGGAAATCTTGTTGTATCCAAATCCGGCTTTAAACTTCTTCACAACAGTATCTCGGACCTGCCTGGTGTGTTCCTTGTTCTTCATGATGCTCTCTGCGCTTTTGACGGACCTCTGAGACTATCACAGTGCAGGTGCATTTATACGGAGACTTGATTACACACAGGTGGATTGTATTTATCATCATTAGTCATTTAGGTCAACATTGGATCATTCAGAGATCCTCACTGAACTTCTGGAGAGAGTTTGCTGCACTGAAAGTAAAGGGGCTGAATAATTTTGCAAGCCCAATCTTTCAGTTTTTGATTTGTTAAAAAAGTTTGAAATATCCAATAAATGTCGTTCCACTTCATGATTGTGTCCCACTTGTTGTTGATTCTTCACAAAAAAATACAGTTTTATATCTTTATGTTTGAAGCCTGAAATGTGGCAAAAGGTCGCAAAGTTCAAGGGGGCCGAATACTTTCGCAAGGCACTGTATTAACCCAGCCTGGCTGAAACACATTGCCCTTTAGATGTATATTAACCTAGCCTGTAGTACCCAGCCTGTAGTTACCTGGCCTGTAGTTACCTGGCCTGTAGTACCCAGCCTGTAGTTACCTGGCCTGTAGTACCCAGCCTGTAGTTACCTGGCCTGTAGTTACCTGGCCTGTAGTACCCAGCCTGTAGTTACCTGGCCTGTAGTTACCTGGCCTTAACCCAGCCTGTAGTTACCTGGCCTGTAGTACCTGGCCTGTAGTTACCTGGCCTGTAGTACCTAGCCTGTAGTACCCAGCCTGTAGTTACCTGGCCTGTAGTTACCTGGCCTTAACCCAGCCTGTAGTACCTGGCCTGTAGTTACCTGGCCTGTAGTTACCTGGCCTGAACCCAGCCTGTAGTTACCTGGCCTGTAGTACCTGGCCTGTAGTTACCTGGCCTGTAGTACCTGGCCTGTAGTACCTGGCCTGTAGTTACCTGGCCTGTAGTTACCTGACCTGTAGTACCTGGCCTGAACCCAGCCTGTAGTTACCTGGCCTTAACCCAGCCTGTAGTTACCTGGCCTGTAGTTACCTGGCCTTAACCCAGCCTGTAGTCCCTGGCTGAAACACATTGCCCTTTAGATGTATATTAACCCAGCCTGTAGTACCTGGCCTGTAGTTACCTGGCCTGTAGTACCTGGCCTGTAGTTACCTGGCCTGTAGTACCTGGCCTGTAGTTACCTGGCCTGTAGTACCTGGCCTGAACCCAGCCTGTAGTCCCTGGCTGAAACACATTGCCCTTTAGATGTATATTAACCCAGCCTGTAGTTACCTGGCCTGTAGTTACCTGGCCTGTAGTTACCTGGCCTGTAGTTACCTGGCCTGTAGTTACCTGGCCTGTAGTTACCTGGCCTGTAGTCCCTGGCTGAAACACATTGCCCTTTAGATTCGGTACGAGGAAACGTAAAAGCGACGTCATCAACAGCAGCGAGTCAGTTTAGGTAGAAACACCATCGGAGGGAAAATGTGCATATTTTATCACCATGTGGATTCTAGAATATAGAAACCAGGCTTAGACACACAGCCTTATAGACACTCTCACCAGGAACCAATCAGATCCCTTCGTCAACAACGCTCACATTTCAAAAGGTCATTTCTGATTGAGCTCACAGTGTTTACTGTGATTGCGGGGCTCCGCGAAAATGGCCTTTTGGAAGACGCATTGTCGACAAAGGGCGATCGGTTTCAATCCCGGCCTCTCTCACACACACACACACACACACACACACACACACACACACACACACACACACACACACACACACACACACACACACACACACACACACACACACACACACACACCCTGTGTGACGTACCTCAGAGTCGTTGGAGCTGAGTGGCTCCTGCATCATCTTGTTGTGAGACTCCCACACGTCCTTACTGACATGGTGACTGGTACCGTTGCTATGAGACATGACGACTGGTACTGATCTACAGACACAGACAGGACAGACAGTTAGTTAGTTAGTTAGTTAGTTAAGCTATGAGACATGACGACTGGTACTGATCTACAGACACAGACAAGACAGACAGTTAGTTAGTTAGTTAAGCTGTGAGACATGACGACTGGTACTGATCTACAGACACAGACAAGACAGACAGTTAGTTAGTTAGTTAAGCTGTGAGACATGACGACTGGTACTGATCTACAGACACAGACAAGACAGACAGTTAGTTAGTTAGTTAAGCTGTGAGACATGACGACTGGTACTGATCTACAGACACAGACAAGACAGACAGTTAGTTAGTTAGTTAAGCTATGAGACATGACAGACAGTTAGTTAGTTAGTTAGTTAGTTAAGCTATAAGACATGACAGACAGACAGTTAGTTAGTTAGTTAAGCTGTGAGACATGACAGACAGACAGTTAGTTAGTTAGTTAAGCTATGAGACATGACAGACAGTTAGTTAGTTAAGCTATGAGACATGACAGACAGTTAGTTAGTTAGTTAGTTAAGCTGTGCCAAATAAGATTCAACAGTATCTTTTGTCAACCCCTCTAAATATCAGTTGTTGGGAAAATATAGTATTCAGGGCTATATTTAGTCAGGTCATCTGGTATTCAGGACTATATTTAGTCAGGTTATCTGGTATTCAGGACTATATTTAGTCAGGTCATCTGGTATTCAGGACTATATTTAGTCAGGTCATCTGGTATTCAGGGCTATATTTAGTCAGGTCATCTGGTATTCAGGCCTATATTTAGTCAGGTCATCTGGTATTCAGGACTATATTTAGTCAGGTCATCTGGTATTCAGGACTATATTTAGTCAGGTCATCTGGTATTCAGGGCTATATTTAGTCAGGTCATCTGGTATTCAGGGCTATATTTAGTCAGGTCATCTGGTATTCAGGCCTATATTTAGTCAGGTCATCTGGTATTCAGGACTATATTTAGTCAGGTCATCTGGTATTCAGGACTATATTTATTCAGGTCATCTGGTATTTAGGGCTATATTTAGTCAGGTGATCTGGTATTCAGGGCTATATTTAGTCAGGTTATCTGGTATTCAGGGCTATATTTAGTCAGGTTATCTGGTATTCAGGGCTATATTTAGTCAGGTCATCTGGTATTCAGGCCTATATTTAGTCAGGTCATCTGGTATTCAGGACTATATTTAGTCAGGTCATCTGGTATTCAGGCCTATATTTAGTCAGGTCATCTGGTATTCAGGCCTATATTTAGTCAGGTTATCACAGGAACAGCCATGTTTAAACCAACAGAACTATATTTAGTCAGGTCATCTGGTATTCAGGGCTATATTTAGTCAGGTTATCTGGTATTCAGGGCTATATTTAGTCAGGTCATCTGGTATTCAGGACTATATTTAGTCAGGTCATCTGGTATTCAGGACTATATTTAGTCAGGTCATCTGGTATTCAGGGCTATATTTAGTCAGGTCATCTGGTATTCAGGACTATATTTAGTCAGGTCATCTGGTATTCAGGGCTATATTTAGTCAGGTCATCTGGTATTCAGGACTATATTTAGTCAGGTCATCTGGTATTCAGGACTATATTTAGTCAGGTCATCTGGTATTCAGGGCTATATTTAGTCAGGTCATCTGGTATTCAGGGCTATATTTAGTCAGGTCATCTGGTATTCAGGGCTATATTTAGTCAGGTCATCTGGTATTCAGGGCTATATTTAGTCAGGTCATCTGGTATTCAGGACTATATTTAGTCAGGTCATCTGGTATTCAGGGCTATATTTAGTAAGGTCATCTGGTATTCAGGACTATATTTAGTCAGGTTATCTGGTATTCAGGACTATATTTAGTCAGGTCATCTGGTATTCAGGACTATATTTAGTCAGGTCATCTGGTATTCAGGACTATATTTAGTCGGGTTATCTGGTATTCAGGACTATATTTAGTCAGGTTATCACTGGAACAGCCATGTTTAAACCAACAGGGCTATATTTAGTCAAGTTATCTGGTATTCAGGACTATATTTAGTCAGGTTATCTGGTATTCAGGGCTATATTTAGTCAGGTCATCTGGTATTCAGGACTATATTTAGTCAGGTTCTGGTATTCAGGGCTATATTTAGTCAGCTCATCTGGTATTCAGGGCTATATTTAGTCAGGTCATCTGGTATTCAGGACTATATTTAGTCAGGTTATCTGGTATTCAGGACTATATTTAGTCAGGTTATCACAGGAACAGCCATGTTTAAACCAACAGGACTATATTTAGTCCGGTTATCTGGTATTCAGGGCTATATTTAGTCAGGTTATCTGGTATTCAGGACTATATTTAGTCAGGTTATCACAGGAACAGCCATGTTTAAACCAACAGGACTATATTTAGTCAGGTTATCTGGTATTCAGGGCTATATTTAGTCAGGTTATCACTGGAACAGCCATGTTTAAACCAACAGGGCTATATTTAGTCAGGTTATCTGGTATTCAGGGCTATATTTAGTCAGGTTATCACTGGAACAGCCATGTTTAAACCAACAGGGCTATATTTAGTCAGGTTATCTGGTATTCAGGACTATATTTAGTCAGGTCATCTGGTATTCAGGACTATATTTAGTCAGGTTATCTGGTATTCAGGACTATATTTAGTCAGGTCATCTGGTATTCAGGACTATATTTAGTCAGGTTATCACAGGAACAGCCATGTTTAAACCAACAGGGCTATATTTAGTCAAGTTATCTGGTATTCAGGACTATATTTAGTCAGGTTATCACTGGAACAGCCATGTTTAAACCAACAGGACTATATTCAGTCAGGTTATCTGGTATTCAGGACTATATTTAGTCAGGTCATCTGGTATTCAGGACTATATTTAGTCAGGTCATCTGGTATTCAGGGCTATATTTAGTCAGGTCATCTGGTATTCAGGGCTATATTTAGTCAGGTCATCTGGTATTCAGGACTATATTTAGTCAGGTCACCTGGTATTCAGGACTATATTTAGTCAGGTTATCACAGGAACAGCCATGTTTAAACCAACAGGGCTATATTTAGTCAAGTTATCTGGTATTCAGGACTATATTTAGTCAGGTTATCTGGTATTCAGGGCTATATTTAGTCAGGTCATCTGGTATTCAGGGCTATATTTAGTCAGGTCATCTGGTATTCAGGACTATATTTAGTCGGGTTATCTGGTATTCAGGACTATATTTAGTCAGGTTATCACTGGAACAGCCATGTTTAAACCAACAGGACTATATTTAGTCAGGTTATCTGGTATTCAGGACTATATTTAGTCAGGTCATCTGGTATTCAGGACTATATTTAGTCAGGTCATCTGGTATTCAGGACTATATTTAGTCAGGTCATCTGGTATTCAGGACTATATTTAGTCAGGTCATCTGGTATTCAGGGCTATATTTAGTCAGGTTATCCGGTATTCAGGGCTATATTTAGTCAGGTCATCTGGTATTCAGGGCTATATTTAGTCAGGTCATCTGGTATTCAGGGCTATATTTAGTCAGGTCATCTGGTATTCAGGGCTATATTTAGTCAGGTCATCTGGTATTCAGGGCTATATTTAGTCAGGTCATCTGGTATTCAGGGCTATATTTAGTCAGGTCATCTGGTATTCAGGGCTATATTTAGTCAGGTCATCTGGTATTCAGGACTATATTTAGTCAGGTCATCTGGTATTCAGGACTATATTTAGTCAGGTCATCTGGTATTCAGGGCTATATTTAGTCAGGTTATCACTGGAACAGTGTGTAGGGAATAGGGTGCCATTTGGTATGGTCCTGGTGGAAATAGTGCACTATGTAGGGAATAGGGTGCCATTTGGTATGGTTCTGGTGGAAGTAGTGCACTATGTAGGGAATAGGGTGCCACCCCTGTCACTGCCACTCTGTGTCTGATGCAACAGCAGCTGGACTCATGACTTCTGTTATCTTGTTTGTCCAATTTAAAGAGGCCAGCCACCGTCAGCTAACTAACCTCGCTAGATAAAGTCACCCATTCTGTGTTGTAGCGTGTAAAGCAGGGGGTTCTTTAACCTTTTCAGCCTGGGATCCAAATTAGAAATTCTGTTTTCCTGGGACCCCAGCTTAGTAAAATATGCAACTATACATAAATATCGGTACATTGCCGTTTATGCCTAAAACAAATAACAATGACATTAAATATACATATAAATATCTATTCATGTTTATTTTCCCCATTAAAAACACTCTTACACATCTGTCTAGGTTGGAACTGTTGCTGTTAAAATACATGTGTTTTATTCTGACCTGGAATACACTGATTGAACACACGACACATCTGTAGACCAGAAAACACTCAGTCAGGCAGGAGACCACTTCCTGTTGTAGACAAACAACCCAGAACTGTACATAAATATCGCTACATTTCATTTCTGGCCTCTGTTTTTAACAACACTGAGGTGATGCTCAGCCTGGAGACGGTTCCTGTACTTGTTTAAGTATGTCAGAGTTGAGAACCCTGACTGACATAGGAATGCCAAACTGGACCAGAACATCTCCTGCTTTCTCAGTCAGGAGACCACTTCCTGTTGTAGATGAAAAACCCAGAACTGTGTGAGTGGGTTCTCAGTCAGGCAGGAGACCACTTCCTGTTTGTAGATGAAAAACCCAGAACTGTGTGAGTGGGTTCTCAGTCAGGCAGGAGACCACTTCCTGTTTGTAGATGAACAACCCAGAACTGTGTGAGTGGGTTCTCAGTCAGGCAGGAGACCACTTCCTGTTTGTAGATGAACAACCCAGAACTGTGTGAGTGGGTTCTCAGTCAGTCAGGAGACCACTTCCTGTTTGTAGATGAACAACCCAGAACTGTGTGAGGTGGGTTCTCAGTCAGGCAGGAGACCACTTCCTGTTTGTAGATGAACAACCCAGAACTGTGTGAGTGGGTTCTCAGTCAGGAGACCACTTCCTGTTTGTAGATGAAAAACCCAGAACTGTGTGAGTGGGTTCTCAGTCAGGCAGGAGACCACTTCCTGTTTGTAGATGAACAACCCAGAACTGTGTGAGTGGGTTCTCAGTCAGTCAGGAGACCACTTCCTGTTTGTAGATGAACAACCCAGAACTGTGTGAGTGGGTTCTCAGTCAGGAGACCACTTCCTGTTTGTAGATGAACAACCCAGAACTGTGTGAGTGGGTTCTCAGTCAGGAGACCACTTCCTGATGAACAACCCAGAACTGTGTGAGTGGGTTCTCACTCAGTCAGGAAACCACTTCCTGATGAACAACCCAGAACTGTGTGAGTGGGTTCTCACTCAGTCAGGAAACCACTTCCTGATGAACAACCCAGAACTGTGTGAGGTGGGTTCTCAGTCAGGCAGGAGACCACTTCCTGTTTGTAGATGAACAACCCAGAACTGTGTGAGTGGGTTCTCAGTCAGGAGACCACTTCCTGTTGTAGATGAAAAACCCAGAACTGTGTGAGTGGGTTCTCAGTCAGGAGACCACTTCCTGTTTGTAGATGAACAACCCAGAACTGTGTGAGTGGGTTCTCAGTCAGGAGACCACTTCCTGTTGTAGATGAAAAACCCAGAACTGTGTGAGTGGGTTCTCAGTCAGGCAGGAGACCACTTCCTGTTGTAGATGAACAAACCCATTCTCTCAGGGATAGATAACCCTGGAGATCTCTCTGGTCTCCACAACCAAACCTATTCTCTCACGGATAGATAACCCTGGAGATCTCTCAAACTTCCTGTTTGCCTCAAAAAGCATCTTGCTTCAATCAGTTTATTCCAGTTCAGAATAACAATTATTATTGTATTTTAACAGCAACAGTTCCAACCTAGACTAGTTTTCAACAGTCATTTCTACAGTCAGATGTACAGTAGGCCTGATCATATTCCATCTGTTCTGTTACTAAGGGTTGAACTACCAGTAGCTTGCTTTGGTGAATGTTAGATATTATCTGTGTACAAGACCAGGGGATTTGTTAGAAAGAGGAAGTCACATCTACTGAGAGAGTTAGTTAATTAGTCCCTTATTTCTGCTGATCATCAACTGTTAGAAAATGACAACAATGTCTTGCTAGTTGACTGACTGGTCCAAAGTCGAAGCCCAGTTTCCTGAATCATTCTGTCCTGTTCTGAAATAACTCTCTGGGTTTACCATCATGATGTGGATGTTTGATCAGGACGTGTCATTTTATTAAATGTGTTCGTTATCAGAGACTCATTACTAAGCACTTCCACACACAAAACACGTTGTGGACGCTCCTCATACGTTTGTATGAAAGGGAGAAACTCTGGGCGCTCCTCATACGTTTGTATGAAAGAGAGAAACTCATGGCTGTATTTGGGTTTCATGACAATTGAGCTCAGTGAGAACTTGTGGTTAACATGAGTCCATTAGATGAGAACTTGTGGTTAACATGAGTCCATTAGATGAGAACTTGTGGTTAACATGAGTCCATTAGATGAGAACTTGTGGTTAACATGAGTCCATTAGATGAGAACTTGTGGTTAACATGAGTCCATTAGATGAGAACTTGTGGTTAACATGAGTCCATTTGATGAGAACTTGTGGTTAACATGAGTCCATTAGATGAGAACTTGTGGTTAACATGAGTCCATTAGATGAGAACTTGTGGTTAACACGAGTCCATTAGATGAGAACTTGTGGTTAACATGAGTCCATTAGATGAGAACTTGTGGTTAACATGAGTCCATTAGATGAGAACTTGTGGTTAACATGAGTCGTGTGTTGAACCACAGCGATGCGCCGTGTGTTGCGGAATGAGCTTCAACAAAACTGCAGAATAAAATTATCTGGTAAAACCATGAAGTACACCAGTAACTCCCACATGAGCAGCTGCCAAACTGAGCAGAGAGCGATGATGAAAGCAGAGAGCGATGATGAAAGCAGAGAGCGATGATGAAAGCAGAGAGCGATGATGAAAGCAGAGAGCGATGATGAAAGCAGAGAGCGATGATGAAAGCAGAGAGCGATGATGAAAGCAGAGAGCGATGATGAAAGCAGAGAGCGATGATGAAAGCAGAGAGCGATGATGAAAGCAGAGAGCGATGATGACAGCAGAGAGCGATGATGAAAGCAGAGAGCGATGATGACAGCAGAGAGCGATGATGAAAGCAGAGAGCGATGATGACAGCAGAGAGCGATGATGAAAGCAGAGAGCGATGATGAAAGCAGAGAGCGATGAACTAATCTATCCCTGTAATTCATGAAATAATTATAACACGTTACGACACACCATTTAACAGGACCGACCCATACTGTAAGAAAGGCTGGGCTGTAAAGGGTTATAGGGTCCGTGTTAGGTTATAGGGTCCGTGTTAGGGTTAAGGGTCCGTGTTAGGTTATAGGGTCCGTGTTAGGTTATAGGGTCCGTGTTAGGGTTAAGGGTCCGTGTTAGGGTTCAGGGTCCGTGTTAGGGTTCAGGGTCCGTGTTAGGGTTCAGGGTCCGTGTTAGGGTTCAGGGTCCGTGTTAGGGTTCAGGGTCCGTGTTAGGGTTCAGGGTCCGTGTTAGGTTATAGGGTCCGTGTTAGGTTATAGGGTCCGTGTTAGGGTTCAGGGTCCGTGTTAGGGTTCAGGGTCCGTGTTAGGGTTCAGGGTCCGTGTTAGGGTTCAGGGTCCGTGTTAGGGTTCAGGGTCCGTGTTAGGTTATAGGGTCCGTGTTAGGGTTCAGGGTCCGTGTTAGGTTATAGGGTCCGTGTTAGGGTTCAGGGTCCGTGTTAGGGTTCAGGGTCCGTGTTAGGTTATAGGGTCCGTGTTAGGTTATAGGGTCCGTGTTAGGTTATAGGGTCCGTGTTAGGTTATAGGGTCCGTGTTAGGTTATAGGGTCCGTGTTAGGTTATAGGGTCCGTGTTAGGGTTCAGGGTCCGTGTTAGGGTTCAGGGTCCGTGTTAGGGTTCAGGGTCCGTGTTAGGGTTCAGGGTCCGTGTTAGGGTTCAGGGTCCGTGTTAGGGTTCAGGGTCCGTGTTAGGGTTCAGGGTCCGTGTTAGGGTTCAGGGTCCGTGTTAGGGTTAAGGGTCCGTGTTAGGGTTAAGGGTCCGTGTTAGGGTTAAGGGTCCGTGTTAGGGTTCAGGGTCCGTGTTAGGTTATAGGGTCCGTGTTAGGGTTCAGGGTCCGTGTTAGGGTTCAGGGTCCGTGTTAGGGTTCAGGGTCCGTGTTAGGGTTCAGGGTCCGTGTTAGGGTTCAGGGTCCGTGTTAGGGTTCAGGGTCCGTGTTAGGGTTCAGGGTCCGTGTTAGGTTATAGGGTCCGTGTTAGGTTATAGGGTCCGTGTTAGGTTATAGGGTCCGTGTTAGGTTATAGGGTCCGTGTTAGGGTTCAGGGTCCGTGTTAGGGTTCAGGGTCCGTGTTAGGGTTCAGGGTCCGTGTTAGGGTTCAGGGTCCGTGTTAGGGTTCAGGGTCCGTGTTAGGGTTCAGGGTCCGTGTTAGGTTATAGGGTCCGTGTTAGGTTATAGGGTCCGTGTTAGGTTATAGGGTCCGTGTTAGGGTTCAGGGTCCGTGTTAGGGTTAAGGGTCCGTGTTAGGGTTCAGGGTCCGTGTTAGGGTCATTGTGTCTATCTGTAGGGTAAGGTACGGGTCATTGTGTCTATCTGTAGGGTGAGGTACGAGTCATTGTGTCTATCTGTAGGGTGAGGTACGGGTCATTGTGTCTATCTGTAGGGTGAGGTACGGGTCATTGTGTCTATCTGTAGGGTGAGGTACGGGTCATTGTGTCTATCTGTAGGGTAAGGTTCGGGTCATTGTGTCTATCTGTAGGTACGGGTCATTGTGTCTATCTGTAGGGTAAGGTACGGGTCATTGTGTCTATCTATAGGGTAAGGTACGGGTCAGTCAGAGTAGGACCGTCCCGAGGATCCCGCATAGCACTGACCCTGAAGTCAGCCAGCAGGTTCAGCTGTCTTGTGACATGCGGTCTTACTGTTTCACCACATTTACGATATTACGAGCCGATTTGACTAAATAGAACATTTTTGAGTTAATGCATAATACATTTTTAAAAAAAATAGGACTCACATATTCAAGAAAAAGTTACACTTTGTATCATAGCTAACTTAGCAATGAGTTTCTAGCTAGCCAAAGTGTCAAACGTCACCCCAAAAACCGCACGCTAATCGAGCTATTTTATTTGTGAATAGTGTACAAAAAGCGTAAATATAACAACTAAAGAGTTATTTAGCTGGGTACCCACCGGGTCGCTCGGCTGTGCAGCTGTCACGGTCGGAAATCTGACGTTTGGAGAAAGACAAACATGCAAATTGAGTTTACTAGGAATACAAAGTCCGCGAAACCTATAAACCAATCAGTGTACAGAGAGAAGTGATGTCCACGCCCCCTTTCTCGCTGTTAGCCAATAAAAACACATAACAGAAACATCTGAACTGTCCAATGAAACTGATAGACAGTGATGAAATAATACCGTACTGTACAAATATATTGATTAAAGTGCCTATAAATAGTTGAATTATGAAATTATTATTATGATACAACATGGTACATTCAGAACAGCATTTAAATTGTTGTAGTGATATGATAGATAGTATAGTACCTTAGGTCCCACCCAGTCAAAGACAGACGGTTATAACAGACCAATAGGATCAGTTATAGTATCTTAGGTCCCACCCAGTCAAAGACAGACGGTTATAACAGACCAATTAGGATCAGTTATAGTACCTTAGGTCCCACCCTGTCAAAGACAGACGGTTATAACAGACCAATTAGGATCAGTTATAGTACCTTAGGTCCCACCCTGTCAAAGACAGACAGTCATAACATACCAATTAGGATCAGTTATTGTACCTTAGGTCCCACCCTGTCAAAGACAGACAGTCATAACAGACCAATTAGGATCAGTTATAGTACCTTAGGTCCCACCCTGTCAAAGACAGACAGTCATAAGAGACCAATTAGGATCAGTTATTGTACCTTAGGTCCCACCCTGTCAAAGACAGACAGTCATAACAGACCAATTAGGATCAGTTATAGTACCTTAGGTACAGACCCACAGCAGTTATTAATACAGACCCATAACCATTCAGAGGGTGGTAGGCTATAGCAGTTATTAATTCAGACCCATAACCATTCAGATGGTGGTAGACTATAGCAGTTATTAATTCAGACCCATAACCATTCAGATGGTGGTAGACTATAGCAGTTATTAATTCAGACCCATAACCATTCAGATGGTGGTAGACTATAGCAGGTATTAATTCAGACCCATAACCATTCAGATGGTGGTAGACTATAGCTGTTATTAATTCAGACCCATAACCATTCAGATGGTGGTAGACTATAGCAGTTATTAATTCAGACCCAGAACCATTCAGATGCTGGTAGACTATAGCAGTTATTAATTCAGACCCAGAACCATTCAGATGGTGGTAGACTATAGCAGTTATTAATTCAGACCCATAACCATTCAGATGGTGGTAGACTATAGCAGTTATTAATTCAGACCCATAACCATTCAGATGGTGGTAGACTATAGCAGTTATTAATTCAGACCCATAACCATTCAGAGGGTGGTAGGCTATAGCAGTTATTAATTCAGACCCATAACCATTCAGATGGTGGTAGACTATAGCAGTTATTAATTCAGAACCATAACCATTCAGACCCATAACCATTCAGATGGTGGTAGACTATAGCAGTTATTTATTCAGACCCATAACCATTCAGATGGTGGTAGACTATAGCAGTTATTAATTCAGACCCATAACCATTCAGATGGTGGTAGACTATAGCAGTTATTAATTCAGACCCATAACCATTCAGATGGTGGTAGACTATAGCAGTTATTAACTCAGACCCATAACCATTCAGACCCATAACCACTCAGATGGTGGACTAGAAGAGATGTTGTTAGAGACTAGAAGAGATGTTGTTAGAGACTAGAAGAGATGTTGTTAGAGACTAGAAGAGATGTTAGAGAGACTATAGACTAGAAGAGATGTTGTTAGAGACTAGAAGAGATGTTGTTAGAGACCAGAAGAGATATTAGAGAGACTAGAAGAGATGTTAGAGAGACTATAGACTAGAAGATATGTTGTTAGAGACCAGAAGATGTTGTTAGAGACTAGAAGAGATGTTGTTAGAGACTAGAAGAGATGTTGTTAGAGACTAGAAGAGATGTTATTAGAGACTAGAAGAGATGTTGTTAGAGACTAGAAGAGATGTTATTAGAGACTAGAAGAGATGTTAGAGAGACTATAGACTAGAAGAGATGTTGTTAGAGACTAGAAGAGATGTTGTTAGAGACCAGAAGAGATGTTAGAGAGACTATAGACTAGAAGAGATGTTGTTAGAGACCAGAAGAGATGTTGTTAGAGACCAGAGAGTCTGGTTTGTCTCAGAACTCATTCAGACTCTGACTGCAGAGAGGTGTCTGGTTCATGGTCTGATGAGGCAGCCGTGCCATGTGAATTCACATTGACCTCTTGGTGTGATGAGGCAGCCGTGCCATGTGAATTCACATTGACCTCTTGGTGTGATGAGGCAGCCGTGCCATGTGAATTCACATTGACCTCTTGGTCTGATGAGGCAGCCGTGCCATGTGAATTCACATTGACCTCTTGGTCTGATGAGGCAGCCGTGCCCTGTGAATTCACATTGACCTCTTGGTCTGATGAGGCAGCCGTGCCATGTGAATTCACATTGACCTCTTGGTCCCATGGTCAAGACGCTTGGTTTCTCCAACGTGGCAGACCCTGGTTCAGATCCCACCCGTGACATACACACAGACGGCATTATTTAAAACAAGAGAGTTTTAATTGAAATTATAAAAAAAGGTACAAACAAAACAAGATTCATCAGGTTGAAAGCAATGACATGTTCAACAGCAAAAAAATGGCTCCCATCCCACCCTTCCCTCTCCCACAGCCCTCTTCATTGTAAATGAGGTACAATAGCACTTAATAATGACCACCGTGTGTACTAAACAGCTGGAATGGTAACAATAACCTTGCCCAATCACAAAGACACCCCTATACGGGGAGTAGGGAGTAGGGGACTAGAGAGTAGTGGGCTAGAGAGTAGTGGGCTAGAGAGTAGGGGGCTAGAGAGTAGTGGGCTAGAGAGTAGTGGGCTAGAGAGTAGGGGGCTAGAGAGTAGGGGGCTAGAGAGTAGGGGGCTAGAGAGTAGGGGGCTAGAGAGTAGGGGGCTAGAGAGTAGGGGGCTAGAGAGTAGGGGTGTATTTGAGATTAGACACTCCAGGGTAATGAAGCACACAGGTGGAGTAGATGAGCCCTGATGTCCCGTAGAAAATAACTGACGATCCAGAACAGAACAGCCAGGCCAGGCTAGACGATCCCCACAGCAAAACAGCCAGGCGATCCAGACCTGACTAGACGAGCCAGAGTAGAACAGCCAGGCGATGATCCTGACGATTCAGCCGGAGCAGCCTCGGCAGCCACAGTGGGTGCACTCTATAATCCTCCCCTGTAGAGAGAGAGAGACAGAGACAGACAGAAAGAGAGAGACAGACAGACAGACACAGAGAGAGACAGACACAGAGAGAGACAGACACAGAGAGAGACAGACACAGAGAGAGACAGACACAGAGAGAGACAGACACAGAGAGAGACAGACACAGAGAGAGACAGACACAGAGCGAGACAGACACAGAGCGAGACAGACACAGAGCGAGACAGACACAGAGAGACAGACACAGAGCGACAGACACAGAGAGACAGACAGAGAGACAGACAGAGAGAGCGACAGAGGAGACAGAGAAAGACAGACAGACAGAGAAAGACAGACAGACAGAGAAAGACAGACAGACAGAGAAAGACAGACAGACAGAGAGAGAGAGAGAGAGAGAGAGTGACAGAAAGAGACAGCGACAGAGGAGACAGAGAAAGACAGACAGAGACAGAGAGAACGAGACAGAGAGAGAGAGAGACAGAGAGAGGGGTTAACCCACTAGCAACTGAAATAGGGAGGAACAAACATGAATTTGTCCAATAAGGAACCATCGTTTTCGTTGCAAAATGTTTTGCTACGGTGTGCACTAATGAATACACCTCAGGTGTGTGTGAGATATAAAATGACAGTGTACCGATAAGGTATAGTAACGTGTTGTAGTAATATAGTGTAGTAGTATTATAGTATAGTAGTATTATAATGTAGTAGTATTAGAGTGTAGTATTATAGTATTATAGTGTAGTAGTAATATAGTAGTATTATAATGTAGTAGTATTAGAGTGTAGTATTACTATAGTATTATAGTGTAGTAGTAATATAGTATAGTAGTATTATAATGTAGTAGTATTCGAGTGTAGTATTATTGTAGTGTAGTAGTATTATAGTGCAGTAGTATTATAGTGCAGTAGTATTATAGTGCAGTAGTATTATAGTGCAGTATTATTATGGTGTAGTAGTATTATAGTGTAGTAGTACTACAGTGTAGTAGTATTGTGTAGCAGTTTGCTCTTGATGTACAGTGTATTGATATGGTATAGTAGTAGTACTATAGTATTGTGTTGCAGTAGTATTATTGTGTAGTAGTATTGTGTTGCAGTAGTATTATAGTGTAGTAGTACTATAGTATTGTGTTGCAGTACTCACAACCTCCAGTTTGCTCTTGGGAACTATACAGATGTACAGTGTATTGATATGGTATAGTAGTGTAGTAGTACTATAGTATTGTGTAGTAGTACTATAGTATTGTGTAGTAGTACTAGAGTATTGTGTTGCAGTAGTATTATTGTGTAGTAGTATTGTGTTGCAGTAGTATTATAGTGTAGTAGTACTATAGTATTGTGTTGCAGTACTCACCACCTCCTGTTTGCTCTTGGGAACTCTATAGATGTAGTGTATTTATATGGTATAGTAGTGTAGTAGTACTATAGTATTGTGTAGTACTATAATATTGTGTAGTAGTGTAGTAGTACTATAGTACTCACCACCTCAGTAGTATTATAGTGTAGTAGTATTATAGTGTAGTAGTATTGTGTAGTAGTTTGCTCTTGGGAACTCTACAGATGTACAGTGTATTGATATGGTATAGTAGTGTAGTAGTACTATAGTATTGTGTAGTAGTACTATAGTACTCACCACCTCCTGTTTGCTCTTGGGGACTCTACAGATGTAGTGTATTGATATGGTATAGTAGTGTAGTAGTACTATAGTATTGTGTAGTAGTGTAGTAGTACTATAGTACTCACCACCTCCTGTTTGCTCTTGGGAACTCTACAGATGTAGTGTATTGATATGGTATAGTAGTGTAGTAGTACTATAGTACTCACCACCTCTAGTTTGCTCTTGGGAACTCTACAGATGTACAGTGTATTGATATGGTATAGTAGTGTAGTAGTACTATAGTATTGTGTAGTTGTACTCACCACCTCCAGTTTGCTCTTGGGAACTCTACAGATGCAGTTGGTTCCAAAGTTGGTGTCTCGTGTCTGGATGCAGCGAAGGCAGCACAGGTTCTCGTATCCCTGCTTCTTCCACTTAGCGATCAGGTTCTTATCAGCATAACTCTCCTTAATACAGTAGTCATACAGCTCTACACACACACAGACAGACACAGAGACACAGACGGAGACACACACAGAGACACACAGACACACACAGAGACAGAGACACACACAGAGACAGAGACACACACAGAGACAGAGACAGAGACACACACACACACACACACACACACACACAAAGAGCATTATACCTAAAAACCCAACCCAAAAAATAAGCCAGTTTAACATTAACCCTGTCCTGGAGGTCACTACAGGAGCCTGTCCTGGAGGTCACTACAGGAGCCTGTCCTGGAGGTCACTACAGGAGCCTGTCCTGGAGGTCACTGCAGCAGCCTGTCCTGGAGGTCACTGCAGGAGCCTGTCCTGGAGGTCACTGCAGGAGCCTGTCCCGGAGGTCACTGCAGGAGCCTGTCCCGGAGGTCACTGCAGCAGCCTGTCCCGGAGGTCACTACAGCAGCCTGTCCCGGAGGTCACTACAGGAGCCTGTCCCGGAGGTCACTGCAGCAGCCTGTCCCGGAGGTCCCTGCAGGAGCCTGTCCCGGAGGTCACTGCAGGAGCCTGTCCTGGAGGTCACTGCAGGAGCCTGTCCTGGAGGTCACTGCAGGAGCCTGTCCTGGAGGTCACTGCAGGAGCCTGTCCTGGAGGTCACTGCAGGAGCCTGTCCTGGAGGTCACTGCAGGAGCCTGTCCTGGAGGTCACTGCAGGAGCCTGTCCTGGAGGTCACTGCAGCAGCCTGTCCTGGAGGTCACTGCAGCAGCCTGTCCTGGAGGTCACTGCAGGAGCCTGTCCTGGAGGTCACTGCAGGAGCCTGTCCTGGAGGTCACTACAGCAGCCTGTCCTGGAGGTCACTACAGGAGCCTGTCCTGGAGGTCACTGCAGGAGCCTGTCCTGGAGGTCCCTGCAGGAGCCTGTCCTGGAGGTCCCTGCAGGAGCCTGTCCTGGAGGTCCCTGCAGGAGCCTGTCCTGGAGGTCCCTGCAGGAGCCTGTCCTGGAGGTCACTACAGGAGCTCTGCTGACGGCCTTCCTCTTATATAACATCTACCTCTGCTGACGGCCTTCCTCTTATATAACATCTACCTCTGCTGACGGCCTTCCTCTTATATAACATCTACCTCTGCTGATGGCCTTCCTCTTATATAACATCTACCTCTGCTGATGGCCTTCCTCTTATATAACAGTAATATCTACCTCTGCTGACGGCCTTCCTCTAATATAACATCTACCTCTGCTGACGGCCTTCCTCTTATATAACAGTAACATCTACCTCTGCTGATGGCCTTCCTCTTATATAACATCTACCTCTGCTGAAGGCCTTCCTCTTATATAACATCTACCTCTGCTGATGGCCTTCCTCTTATATAACATCTACCTCTGCTGACGGCCTTCCTCTTATATAACAGTAACATCTACCTCTGCTGACGGCCTTCCTCTTATATAACATCTACCTCTGCTGACGGCCTTCCTCTTATATAACATCTACCTCTGCTGACGGCCTTCCTCTTATATAACATCTACCTCTGCTGACGGCCTTCCTCTTATATAACATCTACCTCTGCTGACGGCCTTCCTCTTATATAACATCTACCTCTGCTGACGGCCTTCCTCTTATATAACATCTACCTCTGCTGACGGCCTTCCTCTTATATAACATCTACCTCTGCTGACGGCCTTCCTCTTATATAACATCTACCTCTGCTGACGGCCTTCCTCTAATATAACATCTACCTCTGCTGACGGCCTTCCTCTTATATAACATCTACCTCTGCTGACGGCCTTCCTCTTATATAACATCTACCTCTGCTGAAGGCCTTCCTCTTATATAACAGTAACATCTACCTCTGCTGACGGCCTTCCTCTTATATAACAGTAACATCTACCTCTGCTGAAGGCCTTCCTCTTATATAACATCTACCTCTGCTGACGGCCTTCCTCTTATATAACATCTACCTCTGCTGACGGCCTTCCTCTTATATAACATCTACCTCTGCTGACGGCCTTCCTCTTATATAACATCTACCTCTGCTGACGGCCTTCCTCTAATATAACATCTACCTCTGCTGACGGCCTTCCTCTAATATAACATCTACCTCTGCTGATGGCCTTCCTCTTATATAACATCTACCTCTGCTGACGGCCTTCCTCTTATATAACATCTACCTCTGCTGACGGCCTTCCTCTAATATAACATCTACCTCTGCTGAAGGCCTTCCTCTTATATAACATCTACCTCTGCTGACGGCCTTCTTCTTATATAACATCTACCTCTGCTGAAGGCCTTCCTCTTATATAACATCTACCTCTGCTGACGGCCTTCCTCTTATATAACAGTAACATCTACCTCTGCTGACGGCCTTCCTCTTATATAACAGTAACATCTACCTCTGCTGATGGCCTTCCTCTTATATAACATCTACCTCTGCTGACGGCCTTCCTCTAATACAACAGTAACATCTACCTCTGCTGATGGCCTTCCTCTTATATAACATCTACCTCTGCTGAAGGCCTTCCTCTTATATAACATCTACCTCTGCTGACGGCCTTCCTCTTATATAACAGTAACATCTACCTCTGCTGACGGCCTTCCTCTTATATAACAGTAACATCTACCTCTGCTGATGGCCTTCCTCTTATATAACATCTACCTCTGCTGACGGCCTTCCTCTAATATAACAGTAATATCTACCTCTGCTGATGGCCTTCCTCTTAAATAACATTACCTCTGCTGACGGCCTTCCTCTTATATAACAGTAATATTTACCTCTGCTGACGGCCTTCCTCTTATATAATTGTAATGTCTACCTCTGCTGAAGGCCTTCCTCTAATATAACATCTACCTCTGCTGACGGCCTTCCTCTTATATAACATCTACCTCTGCTGACGGCCTTCCTCTTATATAACATCTACCTCTGCTGACGGCCTTCCTCTTATATAACAGTAATATCTACCTCTGCTGATGGCCTTCCTCTTGTAGAACAAGTCGAAGATATATCTGCTCCTCTGATGATGCAGTCTGAATATCGGCCACAGGGACTCAACCTTCCGCTTTCCCTCGTGAGGCTCCGTCTCGGCTGGAAGGAGACAATCACAGCTCGTCATCAATACAATACAATACAATACAATACAGGAATTATCCAAGATTCACATTATCCAAGATAACCGTTATCCAAGATTCACGTTATCCAAGATAACCGTTATCCAAGATTCACATTATCCAAGATTCACATTATCCAAGATTCACATTATCCAAGATAACCGTTATCCAAGATTCACATTCATACATCACCTTTATATTGTAGCTAGCTAAGTAGCTACTAGCTGGCTGGTTGGTTGCTAAATTAACTATACTGAACAACAATATAAAACGCAACATGTAAAGTCCCCTGTTTCATGACCTGAATTTTTTTTTTAAATCCCAGAAATGTTCCATTAAATTTTTTTTTAAAACTAATCTCTTTCAAATTGTGCACAATTTTGTTTACCTCCCTGTTAGTGAGCATTTCTCCTTTGCCAAGATAATCCATCCACCTGACAGGTGTGGCATATCAAGAAGCTGATTAAAACAGCATGATCATTACACAGGTGCACCTTGCGCTGGGGATAATAAAAGGCCACTCTAAAATGTGCAGTTCTGTCACACAACACAATGCCACAGGTGTCTCAAGTTGAGGGAGCGTGCAATTGGCATGCTGACTGCAGGAATGTCCACCAGAGATGTTGCCAGAAAATTCAATGTTCATTTCTCTACCATAAGCCACCTCCGTCATTTTAGAGAATTTGGCAGTGTGTCCAACCAGCTTAACACCCACAAACCACACCAGCCCAGGTCCTCCACACCCGGCTTCTTAACATGTGGGATCATCTGAGACCAGCCACCCGGAGACATGATGAAACTGTACGTTTGCACAGCTAAAGAATTTCTCCACAAACTGTCAGAAACTGTAATCTGCGTGCCCGTTGCCCTCACCAGGGTCTTGACCTGACTGCAGTTCGGCTTCGTAACCAACTTCAGTGGGCAAATGGTCATCTTCGATGGCCACTGGCACGCTGGAGAATTATGCTCTTCACAGATGAATCCTGGTTTCAACTGTACCGGGCAGATGGCCGACAGCGTGTATGGCATTTTGGGGGCGAGCAGTTTGCTGATGTCAACGTTGTGAACAGAGTGCCCCATGGTGGTTGTGGGGTTATGGTATGGGCAGGCATAAGCTACGTACAACGAACTCAATTGCATTTTATTGATGGCAATTTGAATGCACAGAGATACCCGTGACGAGATCCTGAGGCCCATTGTTGCGCCGTTGATTCGCCACCATCACCTGATGTTTCAGCATGATAATGCACGAATGTCGCAAGGATCTGTACATAATTCCTGGAAGCTGAAAACAGCCCAGTTATTCCATGACCTGCATACTCACCAGACATGTCACCCATTGAGCATGTTTGGGATGCTCTGGATCGATGTGTACGACAGCATGTTCCAGTTCCCGCCAATATCCAGCAACTCCACACAGCCATTGAAGAGGAGTGGGACAACATTCCACAGGCCACAAACGGTGGTCACACCAGATACTGACTGGCCAACAGATGCATATCTGTATCCCCTGTCATGTGAAATCCACAGATTAGGGCCTAAATAATTTATTTCAGTTTAAGGATTTCATTATATATGAACTCAGTAACATTTTTTAAATGTGTTGCATGTTGCGTTTATATTTTTATTCAGTGTAGTTAACTTAGAAGCTACCTATCTAAAGTCAACATTTTGGGGCATGATTTTTGAGGGTATCTGAACAAGAACACACAATAGGAAAAAGGAAACAGACACGAGTAAATAAGTTAACGGCAGACAGCGGTAGGCATCTGGCTGTCACAGCTCGTCATACCATAAAACAGGAATGATCCAAGTCAGATTCATACAACAGCTTGGTAACATAGCTAGCGAAATGAGTACTAGTTGACTGGTTAAATATCCTAAACAAATGTCAACATGGTGGAGACATGATGTTAGCGGAGCCTCGTTTCGTACGGACTTAACTAGCTTAGGTGGCTAACATTATTACCTAGCTAAAATTACCTTCTCTCATTTTTTGGTCTAATTCGTCCAATGTCGGTTCAATCAACTCCCAGCCATCCGGAGGTGGTTTCCTGCTCCTCTTCACTTTCGGCATTGCGTTGAATCAAACAGATTTAGTTAACCAAAAACAACAAAACCTTATTTCCCCCCACGTCCTATTTTTGTGTATTGATTTCGTAGGCCTGCTCACCGTCGCTTCTTATTGACGTCACACCGTAGAAGGGGTCTTTCAGCTCGATCCTCGCACGATATGTACGTCACTCAATTCTATTTCATTCAATTGGGGCTTTTGCCGCGTTCAAAACAACTGGGAACTCGGAAATCTCCGACTTCAGTTCGTTCAAAACAACTGGGAACTCGGGAAACTCCAACTTCATTGCATTCAAAACAACCGGGAGCTCGGAAATCTCCGACTTCAGTGCGTTCAAAACAACCGGGAACTCGGAAATCTCCGACTTCAGTGCGTTCAAAACAACCGGGAACTCGGAAATCTCCGACTTCAGTGCGTTCAAAACAACTACGAGCTCGGGGGAAAAAAGTGTTCGGATGCTCTTGATCGACTTGTACTACAGCATGTTCCAGTTCCCGCCAATATCCAGCAACTTCTCACAGCCATTGAAGAGGAGTTGGATAACATTTCCTGGGCCCCAATCAACAGCCTGATCAACTGTATGCAAAGGAGGTGTCATGCAGCGTGAAGGAAATTGTGGTCACACCAGATACTGACTGGTTCTGATCCACACCAGATACTGACTGGTTCTGATCCACACCAGATACTGACTGGTTTTCTGATCCACACCAGATACTGACTGGTTTTCTGATCCACACCCCTACCTTTCTTTTTAATGTGTGTCTGTGACCGACAGATGCATATCTGTATTCTCAGTCATGTGAAATCCATAGATTACGGCCGAAGGCATTGATTTCCATATATGAACTGTAACTTAGTAAAATCTTTGAAATTGTTGCATGTTGCGTTTTATATTTTTGTTCTGTGTAGTTAAATCATGATTATATTTGACTGATATAATACCATCAACAGGTTAGACGGGTCCATTTATTTATTTGGTTATTTTTCTGACAGAAGGCTGTATCATAAATAACTACTCATTATTTATCTTTACATCAGTCACAGTCAATATACCCACAATGTGTAGAAGACAGAGAAGGCTTAGAGAGGAGGATTTCAGTGTAGAAGACAGACAGGAGATAGAGAGGAGGATTTCAGTGTAGAAGACAGAGAGGAGGATTTCAGTGTAGAAGACAGAGAGGAGGATTTCAGTGTAGAAGACAGAGGAGAGTTAGAGAGGAGGATTTCAGTGTAGAAGACAGAGAGGAGTTAGAGAGGAGGATTTCAGTGTAGAAGACAGACAGGAGATAGAGAGGAGGATTTCAGTGTAGAAGACAGAGAGGAGGATTTCAGTGTAGAAGACAGAGAGGAGTTAGAGAGGAGGATTTCAGTGTAGAAGACAGAGAGGAGTTAGAGAGGAGGATTTCAGTGTAGAAGACAGACAGGAGATAGAGAGGAGGATTTCAGTGTAGAAGACAGAGAGGAGGATTTCAGTGTAGAAGACAGAGAGGAGTTAGAGAGGAGGATTTCAGTGTAGAAGACAGAGAGGAGTTAGAGAGGAGGATTTCAGTGTAGAAGACAGAGAGAAGTTGGGGGGGAGGGGGGGGGGGGGGGGTCCATACCCGAGAGAGTAGGTAGATGCTTTGTCCTTGTGTTTGTATGTAACAATATTGAGCACATGGTGTGACTTGCTGTATCTTCCAAAGTTGTGGTCAATCAGGTATAGGGAGGGGTGGTCATCACGAGGTTTAACTGAGATGGAAAAATACTGAACAACGCAATAGCAGGAACTGAGCAACTGTTATAACTAGGGGGTGATACCAGAACAGTAAGGATCTATACATCGACGGAGGGAGGACTCCAAGAAGAGCCAAGAGGCGGGGACCCGTCTGAGCGCCTGCGATAGGCTGGGCAAGTCTAAACCATGTGCCTCTACTGTGATAGGCCAACAGACGGGTTGGGACAATGTCCATCACAGTATAAGAACACTGTTTACATACATCCAGTCAGTTCCCAGTTCTGCCCTGCGTGGTGGGACAGTGAGCCCGTATATACGAAAGTTGCATTTGCCATTTATTACTTAGCTAATAAAAAATACATAGTAATCACAATCGGTGAGTCATTGTTATATTTATCCTGATACCAGATTCTACCAGTATGTTGAGTTTTCCTTTTCTCCTGAGTGATGAAGGACTGGCTGGCTTGTGGGTCAAATAGTAAAATAACATTAAAAACCTTATTGTTATTGATATTTTACGTGGCGCCAGCGTGAGATACGGGTTGAAAAACGAACCTCGATACAGGGATGGGATATGCCACTGCACTCCAAATGTTACCTTCATCCTCACTGCTCCACCGAGAAGATTGAAATACCGCTTATTTCCCCCCCCCCTCAGAAAAAAACGTCCCTTTTCGTCCTCATGCTAACTCGCAGTATTCACAGCAGCCATCATGAAATTACATGTTTGTGTTGAACAACAAAAGAGCTGATTGGCTGACGCATTTCAAAATGGCTGCGGTGGCTACCGCATGAGGATAAAAATGGCAGTTTTCCTAGAAAACAAGTAGTGTGAATTTTTTTTGTGTTTTTTACCTTTATTTAACCTTTATTTAACTAGGCAAGTCAGTTAAGAACAAATTCTTATTTTCAATGATGGCCTAGGAACAGTGGGTTAACTGCATTTGGAGTATGGTGGCTTATCCCATTGCGTTACCCTTTTCCAGCCCATATCTCACACTAGCTCAATGGGGATCTTAATGTAACCATGGTTGCAGTCTGACCCCAGTGCAGTTCTGTGTAAACAAGCGTAATTATAGGGTCGGCATCTTCTGGCAAGTTCACATCCAGACTCTCTCAGAGATCGATTAGTCGGCCTTTTAACCCCCCTCCAGGTCAAAGGTTAGAGTTCAACCTGCCCGCCTTCTGGAGGCAGGAGAAACAAGATGGCAGATCAACAAGACAAACGGGACTTGTCTTAGTTAATCTAACTTTTCCCACTGTTGATTGCTACATATTAAAACTATATACAATTAGCTAGACAAAGCAATCTAGCTCCCACGCCTTTTTATGGTTGATATATCAGCTACTAAAAGCGAGATTTCACAGATTAGCTGATTGCTAACTGCCGTTAGACAGCTAAGCTAGGCTAGGCTAAACTAGCTTGTTTCTGTCTGGTCGGAGCGGGGTTAGACTGCTAGGCTAGGCTAAGCTAGCTTGTTTCTGTCTGGTCGGAGCGGGGTTAGACTGCTAAGCTAGCTTGTTTCTGTCTGGTCGGAGCGTAGTGAGACCTGCCATCATGCAGGACCTGTTAGCCACCGTGGACCACATCAAGTTTGATCTAGAGATAGCTGTGGAGCAGCAGCTGGGGGCTCAGCCTCTCCCTTTCCCCGGGATGGACAGTAAGTAGTCGCTACTTACTAACGTTAGCTAGGTACTGTTGTAGTTTTAGCATGGTAGCTAAGCTAACTTGGCTAGCTAGCTAACTTCTTAACTGGTTTTATTGTTAGGTGTTTTTGCAGAGTTTGAGGATTATGTATGGTTTTGTATTGTAACTTCCTGTGTCTGTGCAGAGTCCGGGGCTGCTGTGTGTGAGTTCTTCATGAGAGCAGCCTGTCTCAAAGGTGAGAGTATTATCGGTGATGAGTTCTCTCTATGTGACTACTACAGCCTCCTCTACAAGTGTGTGTGTGTCTGCTGGAAGATGTGTGTATAAATTGATCTGTACATGTATTTAATGAATTGACTAGTGTGTGTATGGATAGGAACTGACCCTGTGTGTGTGTGTGGATAGGAACTGACCCAGTGTGTGTGGATAGGAACTGACCCAGTGTGTGTGTGTGGATAGGAACTGACCCAGTGTGTGTGTGTGGATAGGAACTGACCCAGTGTGTGTGGATAGGAACTGACCCAGAGTGTGTGGATAGGAACTGACCCAGTGTGTGTGGATAGGAACTGACCCAGTGTGTGTGGATAGGAACTGACCCAGTGTGTGTGGATAGGAACTGACCCAGTGTGTGTGGATAGGAACTGACCCAGTGTGTGTGTGTGGATAGGAACTGACCCAGTGTGTGTGTGTGGATAGGAACTGACCCAGTGTGTGTGTGTGGATAGGAACTGACCCAGTGTTTGTGTGTGGATAGGAACTGACCCAGTGTTTGTGTGTGGATAGGAACTGACCCAGTGTGTGTGTGTGGATAGGAACTGACCCAGTGTTTGTGTGTGGATGGGAACTGACCCAGTGTTTGTGTGTGGATGGGAACTGACACATTGTGTGTGTGGATAGGAACTGACCCAGTGTGTGTGGATAGGAACTGACCCAGTGTGTGTAGATAGGAACTGACCCAGTGTGTGTGTGTGGATAGGAACTGACCCAGTGTGTGTGTGTGGATGGGAACTGACACAGTGTGTGTGTGGATAGGAACTGACCCAGTGTGTGTGGATAGGAACTGACCCAGTGTGTGTAGATAGGAACTGACCCAGTGTGTGTGTGTGGATAGGAACTGACCCAGTGTGTGTGTGGATAGGAACTGACCCAGTGTGTGTGTGGATAGGAACTGACCCAGTGTGTGTGTGTGGATAGGAACTGACCCAGTGTGTGTGTGTGGATAGGAACTGACCCAGTGTGTGTGTGTGGATAGGAACTGACCCAGTGTGTGTGTGGATAGGGACTGACCCAGTGTGTGTGTGGATAGGGACTGACCCAGTGTGTGTGTGGATAGGAACTGACCCAGTGTGTGTGGATAGGAACTGACCCAGTGTGTGTGTGGATAGGGACTGACCCAGTGTGTGTGTGGATAGGGACTGACCCAGTGTGTGTGTGGATAGGGACTGACCCAGTGTGTGTGTGGATAGGGACTGACCCAGTGTGTGTGTGGATAGGGACTGACCCAGTGTGTGTGTGGATAGGGACTGACCTAGTGTGTGTGTGTGGATAGGGGCTGACCCAGTGTGTGTGTGTGGATAGGGACTGACCCAGTGTGTGTGTGTGGATAGGGACTGACCCAGTGTGTGTGTGTGGATAAGGACTGACCCAGTTTGTGTGGATAGGAACTGACCCAGTGTGTGTGTGGATAGGAACTGACCCAGTGTGTGTGGATAGGAACTGACCCAGTGTGTGTGTTGATAGGAACTGACCCAGTGTGTGTGGATAGGGACTGACCCAGTGTGTGTGTGTGGATAGGGACTGACCCAGTGTGTGTGTGTGGATAGGGACTGACCCAGTGTGTGTGTGTGGATAGGGACTGACCCAGTGTGTGTGTGTGGATAAGGACTGACCCAGTGTGTGTGGATAGGAACTGACCCAGTGTGTGTGTGTGGATAGGAACTGACCCAGTGTGTGTGTGTGGATAGGAACTGACCCAGTGTGTGTGTTGATAGGAACTGACCCAGTGTGTGTGGATAGGGACTGACCCAGTGTGTGTGTGTGGATAGGGACTGACCCAGTGTGTGTGTGTGGATAAAGACTGACCCAGTGTGTGTGGATAGGGACTGACCCAGTGTGTGTGTGTGGATAAGGACTGACCCAGTGTGTGTGGATAGGAACTGACCCAGTGTGTGTGTGTGGATAGGAACTGACCCAGTGTGTGTGTGTGGATAGGAACTGACCCAGTGTGTGTGGATAGGAACTGACCCAGTGTGTGTGTGGATAGGGACTGACCCAGTGTGTGTGTGTGGATAAGGACTGACCCAGTGTGTGTGTGGATAGGAACTGACCCAGTGTGTGTGTGGATAGGAACTGACCCAGTGTGTGTGTGGATAGGAACTGACCCAGTGTGTGTGTGGATAGGAACTGACCCAGTGTGTGTGTGGATAGGAACTGACCCAGTGTGTGTGTGGATAGGAACTGACCCAGTGTGTGTGTGGATAGGAACTGACCCAGTGTGTGTGTGGATAGGGACTGACCCAGTGTGTGTGTGGATAGGGACTGACCCAGTGTGTGTGTGTGGATAGAAACTGACCCAGTGTGTGTGTGTGGATAGGGACTGACCCAGTGTGTGTGTGTGGATAGAAACTGACCCAGTGTGTGTGTGTGGATAGGAACTGACCCAGTGTGTGTGGATAGGGACTGACCCAGTGTGTGTGTGTGTGTGTGTGGATAGGGACATTGACCCAGTGTGTGTGTGTGGATAAGGACTGACCCAGTGTGTGTGGATAGGAACTGACCCAGTGTGTGTGGATAGGAACTGACCCAGTGTGTGTGTTGCTAGGAACTGACCCAGTGTGTGTGGATAGGGACTGACCCAGTGTGTGTGGATAGGAACTGACCCAGTGTGTGTGGATAGGGACTGACCCAGTGTGTGTGGATAGGGACTGACTCAGTGTGTGTGTGTGTGGATAGGGACTGACCCAGTGTGTGTGTGTGGATAAGGACTGACCCAGTGTGTGTGGATAGGAACTGACCCAGTGTGTGTGGATAGGAACTGACCCAGTGTGTGTAGATAGGAACTGACCCAGTGTGTGTGTGTGGATAGGGACTGACCCAGTGTGTGTGTGTGGATAGGAACTGACCCAGTGTGTGTGTGGATAGAAACTGACCCAGTGTGTGTGTGGATAGGAACTGACCCAGTGTGTGTGTGTGTAGGGACTGACCAAGTGTGTGTGTGGATAGGGACTGACCAGTGTGTGTGTGGATAGAAACTGACCCAGTGTGTGTGTGTGGATAGGAACTGACCCAGTGTGTGTGTGTGGATAGGAACTGACCCTGTGTGTGTGTGTGTGGATAGGAACTGACCCAGTGTGTGTGGATAGGAACTGACCCAGTGTGTGTGGATAGGAACTGACCCAGTGTGTGTGGATAGGAACTGACCCAGTGTGTGTGTTGCTGCAGGTGGGATGTGTCCGTTCCGGCACATCAGTGGGGAGAAGACGGTGGTGTGTAAACACTGGCTCAGAGGACTCTGTAAGAAGGGAGACCAGTGTGAGTTCCTACACGAGTACGACATGACCAAGATGCCCGAGTGTTACTTCTACTCCAAGTTCGGTATGTCGCTGGGGGTTTATTTCACCTTTTATTGAACCAGGCCGTTAAGAACAAATTCTTATTTTACAATGACGGCCTCCTGCGGGAACGGGGCCTGGGATTAAACATACAAATCAATTATAGGACAAAACAACAGAGACAAGAGAGACACCAACACACATCACAACAAGAGACACCACAACACTACATAAAGAGACCTCAGACAACAACACACATCACAACAAGAGAGACAACACTACATAAAGAGAGACCTCAGACAACAACACACATCACAACAAGAGAGACAACACTACATAAAGAGAGACAACACTACATAAAGAGACCTCAGACAACAACACACATCACAACAAGAGAGACAACACTACATAAAGAGACCTCAGACAACAACACACATCACAACAAGAGAGACAACACTACATAAAGAGAGACCTCAGACAACAACACACATCACAACAAGAGAGACAACACTACATAAAGAGACCTCAGACAACAACACACATCACAACAAGAGACAACACTACATAAAGAGAGACCTCAGACAACAACACACATCACAACAAGAGACACAACACTACATAAAGAGACCTCAGACAACAACACACATCACAACAAGAGAGACAACACTACATAAAGAGACATCAGACAACAACACACATCACAACAAGAGAGACAACACTACATAAAGAGACCTCAGACAACAACACACATCACAACAAGAGACAACACTACATAAAGAGACCTCAGACAACAACACACATCACAACAAGAGAGACAACACAACACTACATAAAGAGACCTCAGACAACAACACACACCACAACAAGAGAGACAACACTACATAAAGAGAGACCTCAGACAACAACACACATCACAACAAGAGAGACACCACTACATAAAGAGAGACCTCAGACAACAACACACATCACAACAAGAGAGACAACACTACATAAAGAGAGACCTCAGACAACAACACACATCACAACAAGAGAGACAACACTACATAAAGAGAGACCTCAGACAACAACACACATCACAACAAGAGAGACAACACTACATAAAGAGAGACCTCAGACAACAACACACATCACAACAAGAGAGACAACACAACACTACATAAAGAGACCTCAGACAACAACACACATCACAACAAGGGAGACAACACTACATAAAGAGAGACCTCAGACAACAACACACATCACAACAAGAGAGACAACACTACATAAAGAGACCTCAGACAACAACACACATCACAACAAGAGACAACACTACATAAAGAGAGACCTCAGACAACAACACACATCACAACAAGAGAGACAACACTACATAAAGAGACCTCAGACAACAACACACATCACAACAAGAGAGACAACACTACATAAAGAGACCTCAGACAACAACACACATCACAACGAGAGAGACAACACTACATAAAGAGACCTCAGACAACAACACACATCACAACAAGAGAGACAACACAACACTACATAAAGAGACCTCAGACAACAACACACATCACAACAAGAGAGACAACACTACATAAAGAGAGACCTCAGACAACAACACACATCACAACAAGAGAGACACCACTACATAAAGAGAGACCTCAGACAACAACACACATCACAACAAGAGAGACAACACTACATAAAGAGAGACCTCAGACAACAACACACATCACAACAAGAGAGACAACACTACATAAAGAGAGACCTCAGACAACAACACACATCACAACAAGAGAGACAACACAACACTACATAAAGAGACCTCAGACAACAACACACATCACAACAAGGGAGACAACACTACATAAAGAGAGACCTCAGACAACAACACACATCACAACAAGAGAGACAACACTACATAAAGAGAGACCTCAGACAACAACACACATCACAACAAGAGAGACACCACTACATAAAGAGACCTCAGACAACAACACACATCACAACGAGAGAGACAACACTACATAAAGAGACCTCAGACAACAACACACATCACAACAAGAGAGACAACACTACATAAAGAGACCTCAGACAACAACACACATCACAACAAGAGACAACACTACATAAAGAGAGACCTAAGACAACAGCACACATCACAACAAGAGACACCACAACACTACATAAAGAGACCTCAGACAACAACACACATCACAACAAGAGAGACAACACTACATAAAGAGAGACCTCAGACAACAACACACATCACAACAAGAGAGACAACACTACATAAAGAGAGACCTCAGACAACAACACACATCACAACAAGAGAGACAACACTACATAAAGAGAGACCTAAAGACAACAACACACATCACAACAAGAGAGACAACACTACATAAAGAGAGACCTAAAGACAACAACACACATCACAACAAGAGAGAGAACACTACATACAGAGAGACCTAAAGACAACAACACACATCACAACAAGAGAGACAACACTACATAAAGAGAGACCTAAAGACAACAACACACATCACAACAAGAGAGACAACACTACATAAAGAGAGACCTCAGACAACAACACACATCACAACAAGAGAGACAACACTACATAAAGAGACCTCAGACAACAACACACATCACAACAAGAGAGACAACACTACATAAAGAGAGACCTCAGACAACAACACACATCACAACAAGAGAGACAACACTACATAAAGAGACATCAGACAACAACACACATCACAACAAGAGAGACAACACTACATAAAGAGACCTCAGACAACAACACACATCACAACAAGAGAGACAACACTACATAAAGAGACCTCAGACAACAACACACATCACAACAAGAGAGACAACACTACATAAAGAGACCTCAGACAACAACACACATCACAACAAGAGAGACAACACTACATAAAGAGACCTCAGACAACAACACACATCACAACGAGAGACAACACTACATAAAGAGACCTCAGACAACAACACACATCACAACAAGAGAGACAACACAACACTACATAAAGAGACCTCAGACAACAACACACATCACAACAAGAGAGACAACACTACATAAAGAGAGACCTCAGACAACAACACACATCACAACAAGAGAGACACCACTACATAAAGAGAGACCTCAGACAACAACACACATCACAACAAGAGAGACAACACTACATAAAGAGAGACCTCAGACAACAACACACATCACAACAAGAGAGACAACACTACATAAAGAGAGACCTCAGACAACAACACACATCACAACAAGAGAGACAACACAACACTACATAAAGAGACCTCAGACAACAACACACATCACAACAAGGGAGACAACACTACATAAAGAGAGACCTCAGACAACAACACACATCACAACAAGAGAGACAACACTACATAAAGAGACCTCAGACAACAACACACATCACAACAAGAGAGACAACACTACATAAAGAGAGACCTCAGACAACAACACACATCACAACAAGAGAGACAACACTACATAAAGAGACCTCAGACAACAACACACATCACAACAAGAGAGACAACACTACATAAAGAGACCTCAGACAACAACACACATCACAACAAGAGAGACAACACTACATAAAGAGACCTCAGACAACAACACACATCACAACGAGAGAGACAACACTACATAAAGAGACCTCAGACAACAACACACATCACAACAAGAGAGACAACACAACACTACATAAAGAGACCTCAGACAACAACACACATCACAACAAGAGAGACAACACTACATAAAGAGAGACCTCAGACAACAACACACATCACAACAAGAGAGACACCACTACATAAAGAGAGACCTCAGACAACAACACACATCACAACAAGAGAGACAACACTACATAAAGAGAGACCTCAGACAACAACACACATCACAACAAGAGAGACAACACTACATAAAGAGAGACCTCAGACAACAACACACATCACAACAAGAGAGACAACACAACACTACATAAAGAGACCTCAGACAACAACACACATCACAACAAGGGAGACAACACTACATAAAGAGAGACCTCAGACAACAACACACATCACAACAAGAGAGACAACACTACATAAAGAGAGACCTCAGACAACAACACACATCACAACAAGAGAGACACCACTACATAAAGAGACCTCAGACAACAACACACATCACAACGAGAGAGACAACACTACATAAAGAGACCTCAGACAACAACACACATCACAACAAGAGAGACAACACTACATAAAGAGACCTCAGACAACAACACACATCACAACAAGAGAGACAACACTACATAAAGAGAGACCTAAGACAACAGCACACATCACAACAAGAGACACCACAACACTACATAAAGAGACCTCAGACAACAACACACATCACAACAAGAGAGACAACACTACATAAAGAGAGACCTCAGACAACAACACACATCACAACAAGAGAGACAACACTACATAAAGAGAGACCTCAGACAACAACACACATCACAACAAGAGAGACAACACTACATAAAGAGAGACCTAAAGACAACAACACACATCACAACAAGAGAGACAACACTACATAAAGAGAGACCTAAAGACAACAACACACATCACAACAAGAGAGAGAACACTACATACAGAGAGACCTAAAGACAACAACACACATCACAACAAGAGAGACAACACTACATAAAGAGAGACCTAAAGACAACAACACACATCACAACAAGAGAGACAACACTACATAAAGAGAGACCTCAGACAACAACACACATCACAACAAGAGAGACAACACAACACTACATAAAGAGACCTCAGACAACAACACACATCACAACAAGAGAGACAACACTACATAAAGAGAGACCTCAGACAACAACACACATCACAACAAGAGAGACAACACTACATAAAGAGAGACCTCAGACAACAACACACATCACAACAAGAGAGACAACACTACATAAAGAGAGACCTCAGACAACAACACACATCACAACAAGAGAGACAACACAACACTACATAAAGAGACCTCAGACAACAACACACATCACAACAAGGGAGACAACACTACATAAAGAGAGACCTCAGACAACAACACACATCACAACAAGAGAGACAACACTACATAAAGAGACCTCAGACAACAACACACATCACAACAAGAGAGACAACACTACATAAAGAGAGACCTCAGACAACAACACACATCACAACAAGAGAGACAACACTACATAAAGAGACCTCAGACAACAACACACATCACAACAAGAGAGACAACACTACATAAAGAGACCTCAGACAACAACACACATCACAACGAGAGAGACAACACTACATAAAGAGACCTCAGACAACAACACACATCACAACAAGAGAGACAACACAACACTACATAAAGAGACCTCAGACAACAACACACATCACAACAAGAGAGACAACACTACATAAAGAGAGACCTCAGACAACAACACACATCACAACAAGAGAGACACCACTACATAAAGAGAGACCTCAGACAACAACACACATCACAACAAGAGAGACAACACTACATAAAGAGAGACCTCAGACAACAACACACATCACAACAAGAGAGACAACACTACATAAAGAGAGACCTCAGACAACAACACACATCACAACAAGAGAGACAACACAACACTACATAAAGAGACCTCAGACAACAACACACATCACAACAAGGGAGACAACACTACATAAAGAGAGACCTCAGACAACAACACACATCACAACAAGAGAGACAACACTACATAAAGAGAGACCTCAGACAACAACACACATCACAACAAGAGAGACACCACTACATAAAGAGACCTCAGACAACAACACACATCACAACGAGAGAGACAACACTACATAAAGAGACCTCAGACAACAACACACATCACAACAAGAGAGACAACACTACATAAAGAGACCTCAGACAACAACACACATCACAACAAGAGAGACAACACTACATAAAGAGAGACCTAAGACAACAGCACACATCACAACAAGAGACACCACAACACTACATAAAGAGACCTCAGACAACAACACACATCACAACAAGAGAGACAACACTACATAAAGAGAGACCTCAGACAACAACACACATCACAACAAGAGAGACAACACTACATAAAGAGAGACCTCAGACAACAACACACATCACAACAAGAGAGACAACACTACATAAAGAGAGACCTAAAGACAACAACACACATCACAACAAGAGAGACAACACTACATAAAGAGAGACCTAAAGACAACAACACACATCACAACAAGAGAGAGAACACTACATACAGAGAGACCTAAAGACAACAACACACATCACAACAAGAGAGACAACACTACATAAAGAGAGACCTAAAGACAACAACACACATCACAACAAGAGAGACAACACTACATAAAGAGAGACCTCAGACAACAACACACATCACAACAAGAGAGACAACACAACACTACATAAAGAGACCTCAGACAACAACACACATCACAACAAGAGAGACAACACTACATAAAGAGAGACCTCAGACAACAACACACATCACAACAAGAGAGACAACACTACATAAAGAGAGACCTCAGACAACAACACACATCACAACAAGAGAGACAACACTACATAAAGAGAGACCTCAGACAACAACACACATCACAACAAGAGAGACAACACAACACTACATAAAGAGACCTCAGACAACAACACACATCACAACAAGGGAGACAACACTACATAAAGAGAGACCTCAGACAACAACACACATCACAACAAGAGAGACAACACTACATAAAGAGACCTCAGACAACAACACACATCACAACAAGAGAGACAACACTACATAAAGAGAGACCTCAGACAACAACACACATCACAACAAGAGAGACAACACTACATAAAGAGACCTCAGACAACAACACACATCACAACAAGAGAGACAACACTACATAAAGAGACCTCAGACAACAACACACATCACAACGAGAGAGACAACACTACATAAAGAGACCTCAGACAACAACACACATCACAACAAGAGAGACAACACAACACTACATAAAGAGACCTCAGACAACAACACACATCACAACAAGAGAGACAACACTACATAAAGAGAGACCTCAGACAACAACACACATCACAACAAGAGAGACACCACTACATAAAGAGAGACCTCAGACAACAACACACATCACAACAAGAGAGACAACACTACATAAAGAGAGACCTCAGACAACAACACACATCACAACAAGAGAGACAACACTACATAAAGAGAGACCTCAGACAACAACACACATCACAACAAGAGAGACAACACAACACTACATAAAGAGACCTCAGACAACAACACACATCACAACAAGGGAGACAACACTACATAAAGAGAGACCTCAGACAACAACACACATCACAACAAGAGAGACAACACTACATAAAGAGAGACCTCAGACAACAACACACATCACAACAAGAGAGACACCACTACATAAAGAGACCTCAGACAACAACACACATCACAACGAGAGAGACAACACTACATAAAGAGACCTCAGACAACAACACACATCACAACAAGAGAGACAACACTACATAAAGAGACCTCAGACAACAACACACATCACAACAAGAGACAACACTACATAAAGAGAGACCTAAGACAACAGCACACATCACAACAAGAGACACCACAACACTACATAAAGAGACCTCAGACAACAACACACATCACAACAAGAGAGACAACACTACATAAAGAGAGACCTCAGACAACAACACACATCACAACAAGAGAGACAACACTACATAAAGAGAGACCTCAGACAACAACACACATCACAACAAGAGAGACAACACTACATAAAGAGAGACCTAAAGACAACAACACACATCACAACAAGAGAGACAACACTACATAAAGAGAGACCTAAAGACAACAACACACATCACAACAAGAGAGAGAACACTACATACAGAGAGACCTAAAGACAACAACACACATCACAACAAGAGAGACAACACTACATAAAGAGAGACCTAAAGACAACAACACACATCACAACAAGAGAGACAACACTACATAAAGAGAGACCTCAGACAACAACACACATCACAACAAGAGAGACAACACTACATAAAGAGACCTCAGACAACAACACACATCACAACAAGAGAGACAACACTACATAAAGAGAGACCTCAGACAACAACACACATCACAACAAGAGAGACAACACTACATAAAGAGACATCAGACAACAACACACATCACAACAAGAGAGACAACACTACATAAAGAGACCTCAGACAACAACACACATCACAACAAGAGAGACAACACTACATAAAGAGACCTCAGACAACAACACACATCACAACAAGAGAGACAACACTACATAAAGAGACCTCAGACAACAACACACATCACAACAAGAGAGACAACACTACATAAAGAGACCTCAGACAACAACACACATCACAACGAGAGACAACACTACATAAAGAGACCTCAGACAACAACACACATCACAAGAGAGACAACACAACACTACATAAAGAGACCTCAGACAACAACACACATCACAACAAGAGAGACAACACTACATAAAGAGAGACCTCAGACAACAACACACATCACAACAAGAGAGACACCACTACATAAAGAGAGACCTCAGACAACAACACACATCACAACAAGAGAGACAACACTACATAAAGAGAGACCTCAGACAACAACACACATCACAACAAGAGAGACAACACTACATAAAGAGAGACCTCAGACAACAACACACATCACAACAAGAGAGACAACACAACACTACATAAAGAGACCTCAGACAACAACACACATCACAACAAGGGAGACAACACTACATAAAGAGAGACCTCAGACAACAACACACATCACAACAAGAGAGACAACACTACATAAAGAGACCTCAGACAACAACACACATCACAACAAGAGAGACAACACTACATAAAGAGAGACCTCAGACAACAACACACATCACAACAAGAGAGACAACACTACATAAAGAGACCTCAGACAACAACACACATCACAACAAGAGAGACAACACTACATAAAGAGACCTCAGACAACAACACACATCACAACAAGAGAGACAACACTACATAAAGAGACCTCAGACAACAACACACATCACAACGAGAGAGACAACACTACATAAAGAGACCTCAGACAACAACACACATCACAACAAGAGAGACAACACAACACTACATAAAGAGACCTCAGACAACAACACACATCACAACAAGAGAGACAACACTACATAAAGAGACCTCAGACAACAACACACATCACAAGAGAGACAACACAACACTACATAAAGAGACCTCAGACAACAACACACATCACAACAAGAGAGACAACACTACATAAAGAGAGACCTCAGACAACAACACACATCACAACAAGAGAGACACCACTACATAAAGAGAGACCTCAGACAACAACACACATCACAACAAGAGAGACAACACTACATAAAGAGAGACCTCAGACAACAACACACATCACAACAAGAGAGACAACACTACATAAAGAGAGACCTCAGACAACAACACACATCACAACAAGAGAGACAACACAACACTACATAAAGAGACCTCAGACAACAACACACATCACAACAAGGGAGACAACACTACATAAAGAGAGACCTCAGACAACAACACACATCACAACAAGAGAGACAACACTACATAAAGAGACCTCAGACAACAACACACATCACAACAAGAGAGACAACACTACATAAAGAGAGACCTCAGACAACAACACACATCACAACAAGAGAGACAACACTACATAAAGAGACCTCAGACAACAACACACATCACAACAAGAGAGACAACACTACATAAAGAGACCTCAGACAACAACACACATCACAACAAGAGAGACAACACTACATAAAGAGACCTCAGACAACAACACACATCACAACGAGAGAGACAACACTACATAAAGAGACCTCAGACAACAACACACATCACAACAAGAGAGACAACACAACACTACATAAAGAGACCTCAGACAACAACACACATCACAACAAGAGAGACAACACTACATAAAGAGAGACCTCAGACAACAACACACATCACAACAAGAGAGACACCACTACATAAAGAGAGACCTCAGACAACAACACACATCACAACAAGAGAGACAACACTACATAAAGAGAGACCTCAGACAACAACACACATCACAACAAGAGAGACAACACTACATAAAGAGAGACCTCAGACAACAACACACATCACAACAAGAGAGACAACACAACACTACATAAAGAGACCTCAGACAACAACACACATCACAACAAGGGAGACAACACTACATAAAGAGAGACCTCAGACAACAACACACATCACAACAAGAGAGACAACACTACATAAAGAGAGACCTCAGACAACAACACACATCACAACAAGAGAGACACCACTACATAAAGAGACCTCAGACAACAACACACATCACAACGAGAGAGACAACACTACATAAAGAGACCTCAGACAACAACACACATCACAACAAGAGAGACAACACTACATAAAGAGACCTCAGACAACAACACACATCACAACAAGAGAGACAACACTACATAAAGAGAGACCTAAGACAACAGCACACATCACAACAAGAGACACCACAACACTACATAAAGAGACCTCAGACAACAACACACATCACAACAAGAGAGACAACACTACATAAAGAGAGACCTCAGACAACAACACACATCACAACAAGAGAGACAACACTACATAAAGAGAGACCTCAGACAACAACACACATCACAACAAGAGAGACAACACTACATAAAGAGAGACCTAAAGACAACAACACACATCACAACAAGAGAGACAACACTACATAAAGAGAGACCTAAAGACAACAACACACATCACAACAAGAGAGAGAACACTACATACAGAGAGACCTAAAGACAACAACACACATCACAACAAGAGAGACAACACTACATAAAGAGAGACCTAAAGACAACAACACACATCACAACAAGAGAGACAACACTACATAAAGAGAGACCTCAGACAACAACACACATCACAACAAGAGAGACAACACAACACTACATAAAGAGACCTCAGACAACAACACACATCACAACAAGAGAGACAACACTACATAAAGAGACCTCAGACAACAACACACATCACAACAAGAGAGACAACACTACATAAAGAGACCTCAGACAACAACACACATCACAACAAGAGAGACAACACTACATAAAGAGAGACCTCAGACAACAACACACATCACAGCAAGGGAGACAACACTACATAAAGAGAGACCTCAGAGAACAACACACATCACAACAAGAGAGACAACACTACATAAAGAGACCTCAGACAACAACACACATCACAACAAGAGAGACAACACTACATAAAGAGACCTCAGACAACAACACACATCATGACAACAGAGACAACACAGTGTCCCCATCTGTATCGGCTAACTGTCTACTGCAGTGCCCCCCCATCTGTATCTGCTGTCTACTGCAGTGCGCCCCCATCTGTATCGGCTAACTGTCTACTGCAGTGTCCCCCCCATCTGTATCTGCTGTCTACTGCAGTGCGCCCCCATCTGTATCGGCTAACTGTCTACTGCAGTGCCCCCCCATCTGTATCGGCTAACTGTCTACTGCAGTGACCCATCTGTATCGGCTAACTGTCTACTGCAGTGCCCCCCCATCTGTATCGGCTAACTGTCTACTGCAGTGACCCATCTGTATCGGCTAACTGACTACTGCAGTGACCCATCTGTATCGGCTAACTGTCTACTGCAGTGCCCCCCCCCCCCCCCCATCTGTATCGGCTAACTGTCTACTGCAGTGCCCCCCCCCCCCCCCCCATCTGTATCTGCTAACTGTCTACTGCAGTACCCCCCCTCCCATCTGTATCTGCTAACTGTCTACTGCAGTGACCCCCCCCATCTATCTGCTAACTGTCTACTGCAGTTCCCCCCCCATCTGTATCTGCTAACTGTCTACTGCAGTACCCCCATCTGTATCTGCTAACTGTCTACTGCAGTACCCCCATCTGTATCTGCTAACTGTCTACTGGTGCCCCTCCATCTGTATCTGCTAACTGTCTACTGGTGCCCCCCTCCATCTGTATCTGCTAACTGTCTACTGGTGCCCCCCTCCATCTGTATCTGCTAACTGTCTACTGGTGCCCCTCCATCTGTATCTGCTAACTGTCTACTGGTGCCCCCCTCCATCTGTATCTGCTAACTGTCTACTGGTGCCCCTCCATCTGTATCTGCTAACTGTCTACTGGTGCCCCTCCATCTGTATCTGCTAACTGTCTACTGGTGCCCCCCTCCATCTGTATCTGCTAACTGTCTACTGGTGCCCCTCCATCTGTATCGGCTAACTGTCTACTGGTGCCCCTCCATCTGTATCTGCTAACTGTCTACTGGTGCCCCTCCATCTGTATCTGCTAACTGTGCGTGTCTCTGTGTGTCTAGGAGAGTGCAGTAACAAGGAGTGTCCGTTCCTCCACATCGACCCAGAGTCTAAGATCAAAGACTGTCCCTGGTATGACAGAGGCTTCTGCAAACATGGTACGTCCTCTCACTCACTCACTCACTCACTCACACTCTCTCTCTCAATTCAATTCAATTCAAGGGTTTTATTGGCATGGGAAACATGTGTTAACATTGCCAAAGCAAGTGAGGTAGATCATATATACAGTGAATATATAAAGTGAAAAACAACAAAAAATTAACAGTAAACATTACACATACATCTCTCTCTCTCTCTCACACTGCTCCAGCACTAAGAGACTAAACCAACCGATGGTTCATAGCAGCAGGTGTCTCTTCTTCCTCAGAACATCAACTGTCATTTCCTGTTCACTTCCTGATGATTCTACATGTTGAATCACCTCTCTCTCTCCTCCCTCTCTTCTCCCTCTCTTCTCCCTCTCTTCTCCCTCTCTTCTCCCTCTCTTCTCCCTCTCTTCTCCCTCCCCTCTCTCCTCTCTCCCCTCTCTCTCCCTCCCCTCTCCCTCCCTCCCTCCCCTCCCTCCCTCCCTCTCCCCTCCCTCCCTCCCTCTCCCCTCCCTCCCTCCCCTCTCTCCCTCCCTCCCCTCTCTCCCCCCTCTCTCCCCTCTCTCCCTCCCCTCCCTCCCCTCCCTCCCCTCCCTCCCCTCCCTCCCCTCCCTCCCTCCCCTCCCTCCCTCCCCTCTCTCCCCCCTCTCTCCCCTCTCCTCCCTCTCTCTCCCTCCCCTCTCCCTCTCTCTCCCCCCTCCCCTCTCTCTCTCTCCCCTCTCTCTCTCCTCCCCTCCCTCTCTCTCTCCCCTCTCTCCCCCCTCCCCTCTCTCTCTCTCCCCTCTCTCTCTCCTCCCCTCCCTCTCTCTCTCCCCTCTCTCTCTCTTCCCTCCCTCCCTCCTGTTCCCTCTCTCTCCTCCCCTCCCTCTCTCTCCCCCCTCCCCTCTCTCTCTCCCCCCTCCCCTCCCTCTCTCTCCTCCCCTCCCTCTCTCTCTCCCCTCTCTCTCCCCCCTCCCTCTCTCTCTCCCCCCTCCCCTCCCTCTCTCTCCTCCCCTCCCTCTCTCTCTCCCCTCTCTCTCCCCTCTCCCTCCCTCCCTCCCTCCTCTCTCTCTCCTCCCCTCCCTCTCTCTCTCCCCTCTCCCTCCCCCCTCCCCTCTCTCTCTCCCCCCTCCCCTCCCTCTCTCTCCTCCCCTCCCTCCCCTCTCTCCCCCCCTCCCTCCCTCTCCCTCTCTCCCTCCCTCTCCCTCTCTCCCTCCCTCTCTCTCCTCCCCTCTCTCTCCCCTCTCTCCCCTCTCTCTCCCCTCTCTCCTCCCCTCCCTCTCTCTCTCCCCTCTCTCTCCCCTCTCCCTCCCTCCCTCCCTCCTCTCTCTCTCCTCCCCTCCCTCTCTCTCTCCCCTCTCCCTCCCCCCTCCCCTCTCTCTCTCCCCCCTCCCCTCCCTCTCTCTCCTCCCCTCCCTCCCCTCCCTCTCTCTCTCCCCTCTCCCTCCCCCCCTCCCCTCTCTCTCTCCCCCCTCCCCTCCCTCTCTCTCCTCCCCTCCCTCCCCTCTCTCCCCTCCCTCCCCCCCCCTCCCCTCTCTCCCTCCCTCCCCTCTCTCTCCCTCCCTCCCTCTCCCCTCTCCCCTCTCCCTCCCTCTCTCTCCCTCTCTCCCTCCCCTCTCTCCCCTCTCTCTCTCTCTCTCTCCCTCCTCCACAGGTCCAGACTGTAGACACCGCCACACCAGAAGAGTAATCTGTATGAACTACTTGGTTGGTTTCTGTCCAGAGGGCCGGTCCTGTAAATTCATGCAGTGAGTTTATTCAACCTGTTTAATATTCACATTTTATAACCTGCCTGGTCTGGGATACTGTAGAGGTATTCAACTGTTACCCTGCCTGGTCTGGGATACTGTAGAGGTATTCAACTGTTACCCTGCCTGGTCTGGGATACTGTAGAGGTATTCAACTGTTACCCTGCCTGGTCTGGGATACTGTAGAGGTATTCAACTGTTACCCTGCCTGGTCTGGGATACTGGGATACTGTAGAGGTATTCAACTGTTACCCTGCCTGGTCTGGGATACTGTAGAGGTATTCAACTGTTACCCTGCCTGGTCTGGGATACTGTAGAGGTATTCAACTGTTACCCTGCCTGGTCTGGGATACTGTAGAGGTATTCAACTGTTACCCTGCCTGGTCTGGGATACTGTAGAGGTATTCAACTGTTACCCTGCCTGGTCTGGGATACTGTAGAGGTATTCAACTGTTACCCTGCCTGGTCTGGGATACTGTAGAGGTATTCAACTGTTACCCTGCCTGGTCTGGGATACTGTAGAGGTATTCAACTGTTACCCTGCCTGGTCTGGGATACTGTAGAGGTATTCAACTGTTACCCTGCCTGGTCTGGGATACTGTAGAGGTATTCAACTGTTACCCTGCCTGGTCTGGGATACTGTAGAGGTATTCAACTGTTACCCTGCCTGGTCTGGGATACTGTAGAGGTATTCAACTGTTACCCTGCCTGGTCTGGGATACTGTGGAGGTATTCAACTGTTACCCTGCCTGGTCTGGGATACTGTAGAGGTATTCAACTGTTACCCTGCCTGGTCTGGGATACTGCAGAGGTATTCAACTGTTACCCTGCCTGGTCTGGGATACTGTAGAGGTATTCAACTGTTACCCTGCCTGGTCTGGGATACTGTAGAGGTATTCAACTGTTACCCTGCCTGGTCTGGGATACTGTAGAGGTATTCAACTGTTACCCTGCCTGGTCTGGGATACTGTAGAGGTATTCAACTGTTACCCTGCCTGGTCTGGGATACTGTAGAGGTATTCAACTGTTACCCTGCCTGGTCTGGGATACTGTAGAGGTATTCAACTGTTACCCTGCCTGGTCTGGGATACTGTAGAGGTATTCAACTGTTACCCTGCCTGGTCTGGGATACTGTAGAGGTATTCAACTGTTACCCTGCCTGGTCTGGGATACTGTAGAGGTATTCAACTGTTACCCTGCCTGGTCTGGGATACTGTAGAGGTATTCAACTGTTACCCTGCCTGGTCTGGGATACTGTAGAGGTATTCAACTGTTACCCTGCCTGGTCTGGGATACTGTAGAGGTATTCAACTGTTACCCTGCGTGGTCTGGGATACTGTAGAGGTATTCAACTGTTACCCTGCCTGGTCTGGGATACTGCAGAGGTATTCAACTGTTACCCTGCCTGGTCTGGGATACTGTAGAGGTATTCAACTGTTACCCTGCCTGGTCTGGGATACTGCAGAGGTATTCAACTGTTACCCTGCCTGGTCTGGGATACTGTAGAGGTATTCAACTGTTACCCTGCCTGGTCTGGGATACTGTAGAGGTATTCAACTGTTACCCTGCCTGGTCTGGGATACTGCAGAGGTATTCAACTGTTACCCTGCCTGGTCTGGGATACTGTAGAGGTATTCAACTGTTACCCTGCCTGGTCTGGGATACTGTAGAGGTATTCAACTGTTACCCTGCCTGGTCTGGGATACTGTAGAGGTATTCAACTGTTACCCTGCCTGGTCTGGGATACTGTAGAGGTATTCAACTGTTACCCTGTCTGGTCTGAGATACTGTAGAGGTATTCAACTGTTACCCTGCCTGGTCTGGGATACTGTAGAGGTATTCAACTGTTACCCTGCCTGGTCTGGGATACTGGGATACTGTAGAGGTATTCAACTGTTACCCTGCCTGGTCTGGGATACTGTAGAGGTATTCAACTGTTACCCTGCCTGGTCTGGGATACTGTAGAGGTATTCAACTGTTACCCTGCCTGGTCTGGGATACTGTAGAGGTATTCAACTGTTACCCTGCCTGGTCTGGGATACTGGGATACTGTAGAGGTATTCAGCTGTTACCCTGCCTGGTCTGGGATACTGTAGAGGTATTCAACTGTTACCCTGCCTGGTCTGGGATACTGTAGAGGTATTCAACTGTTACCCTGCCTGGTCTGGGATACTGTAGAGGTATTCAACTGTTACCCTGCCTGGTCTGGGATACTGTAGAGGTATTCAACTGTTACCCTGCCTGGTCTGGGATACTGTAGAGGTATTCAACTGTTACCCTGCCTGGTCTGGGATACTGTAGAGGTATTCAACTGTTACCCTGCCTGGTCTGGGATACTGTAGAGGTATTCAACTGTTACCCTGCCTGGTCTGGGATACTGTAGAGGTATTCAACTGTTACCCTGCCTGGTCTGGGATACTGCAGAGGTATTCAACTGTTACCCTGCCTGGTCTGGGATACTGTAGAGGTATTCAACTGTTACCCTGCCTGGTCTGGGATACTGTAGAGGTATTCAACTGTTACCCTGCCTGGTCTGGGATACTGTAGAGGTATTCAACTGTTACCCTGTCTGGTCTGAGATACTGTAGAGGTATTCAACTGTTACCCTGCCTGGTCTGGGATACTGTAGAGGTATTCAACTGTTACCCTGCCTGGTCTGGGATACTGGGATACTGTAGAGGTATTCAACTGTTACCCTGCCTGGTCTGGGATACTGTAGAGGTATTCAACTGTTACCCTGCCTGGTCTGGGATACTGTAGAGGTATTCAACTGTTACCCTGCCTGGTCTGGGATACTGTAGAGGTATTCAACTGTTACCCTGCCTGGTCTGGGATACTGGGATACTGTAGAGGTATTCAACTGTTACCCTGCCTGGTCTGGGATACTGTAGAGGTATTCAACTGTTACCCTGCCTGGTCTGGGATACTGTAGAGGTATTCAACTGTTACCCTGCCTGGTCTGGGATACTGTAGAGGTATTCAACTGTTACCCTGCCTGGTCTGGGATACTGTAGAGGTATTCAACTGTTACCCTGCCTGGTCTGGGATACTGTAGAGGTATTCAACTGTTACCCTGCCTGGTCTGGGATACTGTAGAGGTATTCAACTGTTACCCTGCCTGGTCTGGGATACTGTAGAGGTATTCAACTGTTACCCTGCCTGGTCTGGGATACTGTAGAGGTATTCAACTGTTACCCTGCCTGGTCTGGGATACTGCAGAGGTATTCAACTGTTACCCTGCCTGGTCTGGGATACTGTAGAGGTATTCAACTGTTACCCTGCCTGGTCTGGGATACTGTAGAGGTATTCAACTGTTACCCTGCCTGGTCTGGGATACTGTAGAGGTATTCAACTGTTACCCTGCCTGGTCTGGGATACTGTGGAGGTATTCAACTGTTACCCTGCCTGGTCTGGGATACTGTAGAGGTATTCAACTGTTACCCTGCCTGGTCTGGGATACTGCAGAGGTATTCAACTGTTACCCTGCCTGGTCTGGGATACTGTAGAGGTATTCAACTGTTACCCTGCCTGGTCTGGGATACTGTAGAGGTATTCAACTGTTACCCTGCCTGGTCTGGGATACTGTAGAGGTATTCAACTGTTACCCTGCCTGGTCTGGGATACTGTAGAGGTATTCAACTGTTACCCTGCCTGGTCTGGGATACTGTAGAGGTATTCAACTGTTACCCTGCCTGGTCTGGGATACTGTAGAGGTATTCAACTGTTACCCTGCCTGGTCTGGGATACTGTAGAGGTATTCAACTGTTACCCTGCCTGGTCTGGGATACTGTAGAGGTATTCAACTGTTACCCTGCCTGGTCTGGGATACTGTAGAGGTATTCAACTGTTACCCTGCCTGGTCTGGGATACTGTAGAGGTATTCAACTGTTACCCTGCCTGGTCTGGGATACTGTAGAGGTATTCAACTGTTACCCTGCCTGGTCTGGGATACTGTAGAGGTATTCAACTGTTACCCTGCGTGGTCTGGGATACTGTAGAGGTATTCAACTGTTACCCTGCCTGGTCTGGGATACTGCAGAGGTATTCAACTGTTACCCTGCCTGGTCTGGGATACTGTAGAGGTATTCAACTGTTACCCTGCCTGGTCTGGGATACTGCAGAGGTATTCAACTGTTACCCTGCCTGGTCTGGGATACTGTAGAGGTATTCAACTGTTACCCTGCCTGGTCTGGGATACTGTAGAGGTATTCAACTGTTACCCTGCCTGGTCTGGGATACTGCAGAGGTATTCAACTGTTACCCTGCCTGGTCTGGGATACTGTAGAGGTATTCAACTGTTACCCTGCCTGGTCTGGGATACTGTAGAGGTATTCAACTGTTACCCTGCCTGGTCTGGGATACTGTAGAGGTATTCAACTGTTACCCTGCCTGGTCTGGGATACTGTAGAGGTATTCAACTGTTACCCTGTCTGGTCTGAGATACTGTAGAGGTATTCAACTGTTACCCTGCCTGGTCTGGGATACTGTAGAGGTATTCAACTGTTACCCTGCCTGGTCTGGGATACTGGGATACTGTAGAGGTATTCAACTGTTACCCTGCCTGGTCTGGGATACTGTAGAGGTATTCAACTGTTACCCTGCCTGGTCTGGGATACTGTAGAGGTATTCAACTGTTACCCTGCCTGGTCTGGGATACTGTAGAGGTATTCAACTGTTACCCTGCCTGGTCTGGGATACTGGGATACTGTAGAGGTATTCAGCTGTTACCCTGCCTGGTCTGGGATACTGTAGAGGTATTCAACTGTTACCCTGCCTGGTCTGGGATACTGTAGAGGTATTCAACTGTTACCCTGCCTGGTCTGGGATACTGTAGAGGTATTCAACTGTTACCCTGCCTGGTCTGGGATACTGTAGAGGTATTCAACTGTTACCCTGCCTGGTCTGGGATACTGTAGAGGTATTCAACTGTTACCCTGCCTGGTCTGGGATACTGTAGAGGTATTCAACTGTTACCCTGCCTGGTCTGGGATACTGTAGAGGTATTCAACTGTTACCCTGCCTGGTCTGGGATACTGTAGAGGTATTCAACTGTTACCCTGCCTGGTCTGGGATACTGCAGAGGTATTCAACTGTTACCCTGCCTGGTCTGGGATACTGTAGAGGTATTCAACTGTTACCCTGCCTGGTCTGGGATACTGTAGAGGTATTCAACTGTTACCCTGCCTGGTCTGGGATACTGTAGAGGTATTCAACTGTTACCCTGTCTGGTCTGAGATACTGTAGAGGTATTCAACTGTTACCCTGCCTGGTCTGGGATACTGTAGAGGTATTCAACTGTTACCCTGCCTGGTCTGGGATACTGGGATACTGTAGAGGTATTCAACTGTTACCCTGCCTGGTCTGGGATACTGTAGAGGTATTCAACTGTTACCCTGCCTGGTCTGGGATACTGTAGAGGTATTCAACTGTTACCCTGCCTGGTCTGGGATACTGTAGAGGTATTCAACTGTTACCCTGCCTGGTCTGGGATACTGGGATACTGTAGAGGTATTCAACTGTTACCCTGCCTGGTCTGGGATACTGTAGAGGTATTCAACTGTTACCCTGCCTGGTCTGGGATACTGTAGAGGTATTCAACTGTTACCCTGCCTGGTCTGGGATACTGTAGAGGTATTCAACTGTTACCCTGCCTGGTCTGGGATACTGTAGAGGTATTCAACTGTTACCCTGCCTGGTCTGGGATACTGTAGAGGTATTCAACTGTTACCCTGCCTGGTCTGGGATACTGTAGAGGTATTCAACTGTTACCCTGCCTGGTCTGGGATACTGTAGAGGTATTCAACTGTTACCCTGCCTGGTCTGGGATACTGTAGAGGTATTCAACTGTTACCCTGCCTGGTCTGGGATACTGCAGAGGTATTCAACTGTTACCCTGCCTGGTCTGGGATACTGTAGAGGTATTCAACTGTTACCCTGCCTGGTCTGGGATACTGTAGAGGTATTCAACTGTTACCCTGCCTGGTCTGGGATACTGTAGAGGTATTCAACTGTTACCCTGCCTGGTCTGGGATACTGTAGAGGTATTCAACTGTTACCCTGCCTGGTCTGGGATACTGTAGAGGTATTCAACTGTTACCCTGCCTGGTCTGGGATACTGTAGAGGTATTCAACTGTTACCCTGCCTGGTCTGGGATACTGTAGAGGTATTCAACTGTTACCCTGCCTGGTCTGGGATACTGTAGAGGTATTCAACTGTTACCCTGCCTGGTCTGGGATACTGTAGAGGTATTCAACTGTTACCCTGCCTGGTCTGGGATACTGTAGAGGTATTCAACTGTTACCCTGCCTGGTCTGGGATACTCTAGAGGTATTCAACTGTTACCCTGCGTGGTCTGGGATACTGTAGAGGTATTCAACTGTTACCCTGCCTGGTCTGGGATACTGTAGAGGTATTCAACTGTTACCCTGCCTGGTCTGGGATACTGTAGAGGTATTCAACTGTTACCCTGCCTGGTCTGGGATACTGTAGAGGTATTCAACTGTTACCCTGCCTGGTCTGGGATACTGGGATACTGTAGAGGTATTCAACTGTTACCCTGCGTGGTCTGGGATACTGTAGAGGTATTCAACTGTTACCCTGCCTGGTCTGGGATACTGTAGAGGTATTCAACTGTTACCCTGCCTGGTCTGGGATACTGGGATACTGTAGAGGTATTCAACTGTTACCCTGCGTGGTCTGGGATACTGTAGAGGTATTCAACTGTTACCCTGCCTGGTCTGGGATACTGGGATACTGTAGAGGTATTCAACTGTTACCCTGCCTGGTCTGGGATACTGTAGAGGTATTCAACTGTTACCCTGCCTGGTCTGGGACACTGTAGAGGTATTCAACTGTTACCCTGCCTGGTCTGGGATACTGTAGAGGTATTCAACTGTTACCCTGCCTGGTCTGGGATACTGCAGAGGTATTCAACTGTTACCCTGCCTGGTCTGGGACACTGTAGAGGTATTCAACTGTTACCCTGCCTGGTCTGGGATACTGTAGAGGTATTCAACTGTTACCCTGCCTGGTCTGGGATACTGTAGAGGTATTCAACTGTTACCCTGCCTGGTCTGGGATACTGTAGAGGTATTCAACTGTTACCCTGCCTGGTCTGGGATACTGGGATACTGTAGAGGTATTCAACTGTTACCCTGCCTGGTCTGGGATACTGTAGAGGTATTCAACTGTTACCCTGCCTGGTCTGGGATACTGTAGAGGTATTCAACTGTTACCCTGCCTGGTCTGGTATACTGTAGAGGTATTCAACTGTTACCCTGCCTGGTCTGGGATACTGTAGAGGTATTCAACTGTTACCCTGCCTGGTCTGGGATACTGGGATACTGTAGAGGTATTCAACTGTTACCCTGCCTGGTCTGGGATACTGTAGAGGTATTCAACTGTTACCCTGCCTGGTCTGGGATACTGCAGAGGTATTCAACTGTTACCCTGCCTGGTCTGGGATACTGGGATACTGTAGAGGTATTCAACTGTTACCCTGCCTGGTCTGGGATACTGTAGAGGTATTCAACTGTTACCCTGCCTGGTCTGGGATACTGTAGAGGTTTTCAACTGTTACCCTGCCTGGTCTGGGATACTGTAGAGGTATTCAACTGTTACCCTGCCTGGTCTGGGATACTGTAGAGGTATTCAACTGTTACCCTGCCTGGTCTGGGATACTGTAGAGGTATTCAACTGTTACCCTGCCTGGTCTGGGATACTGTAGAGGTATTCAACTGTTACCCTGCCTGGTCTGGGATACTGCAGAGGTATTCAACTGTTACCCTGCCTGGTCTGGGCTACTGTAGAGGTATTCAACTGTTACCCTGCCTGGTCTGGGATACTGTAGAGGTATTCAGCTGTTACCCTGCCTGGTCTGGGATACTGCAGAGGTATTCAACTGTTACCCTGCCTGGTCTGGTATACTGTAGAGGTATTCAACTGTTACCCTGCCTGGTCTGGGATACTGTAGAGGTATTCTGCTGTTACCCTGCCTGGTCTGGTATACTGTAGAGGTATTCAACTGTTACCCTGCCTGGTCTGGGATACTGTAGAGGTATTCAACTGTTACCCTGCCTGGTCTGGGATACTGTAGAGGTATTCAACTGTTACCCTGCCTGGTCTGGGATACTGGGATACTGTAGAGGTATTCAACTGTTACCCTGCCTGGTCTGGGATACTGTAGAGGTATTCAACTGTTACCCTGCCTGGTCTGGGATACTGTAGAGGTATTCAACTGTTACCCTGCCTGGTCTGGGATACTGTAGAGGTATTCAACTGTTACCCTGCCTGGTCTGGGATACTGTAGAGGTATTCAACTGTTACCCTGCCTGGTCTGGGATACTGTAGAGGTATTCAACTGTTACCCTGCCTGGTCTGGGATACTGGGATACTGTAGAGGTATTCAACTGTTACCCTGCCTGGTCTGGGATACTGTAGAGGTATTCAACTGTTACCCTGCCTGGTCTGGGATACTGTAGAGGTATTCAACTGTTACCCTGCCTGGTCTGGGATACTGTAGAGGTATTCAACTGTTACCCTGCCTGGTCTGGGATACTGCAGAGGTATTCAACTGTTACCCTGCCTGGTCTGGGATACTGTAGAGGTATTCAACTGTTACCCTGCCTGGTCTGGGATACTGTAGAGGTATTCAACTGTTACCCTGCCTGGTCTGGGATACTGTAGAGGTATTCAACTGTTACCCTGCCTGGTCTGGGATACTGTAGAGGTATTCAACTGTTACCCTGTCTGGTCTGGGATACTGCAGAGGTATTCAACTGTTACCCTGCCTGGTCTGGGATACTGCAGAGGTATTCAACTGTTACCCTGCCTGGTCTGGGCTACTGTAGAGGTATTCAACTGTTACCCTGCCTGGTCTGGGCTACTGTAGAGGTATTCAACTGTTACCCTGCCTGGTCTGGGATACTGTAGAGGTATTCAGCTGTTACCCTGCCTGGTCTGGGATACTGCAGAGGTATTCAACTGTTACCCTGCCTGGTCTGGGATACTGTAGAGGTATTCAACTGTTACCCTGCCTGGTCTGGGATACTGTAGAGGTATTCAACTGTTACCCTGCCTGGTCTGGGATACTGTAGAGGTATTCAACTGTTACCCTGCCTGGTCTGGGATACTGCAGAGGTATTCAACTCTTACCCTGCCTGGTCTGGGATACTGTAGAGGTATTCAACTGTTACCCTGCCTGGTCTGGTATACTGTAGAGGTATTCAACTGTTACCCTGCCTGGTCTGGGATACTGTAGAGGTATTCAACTGTTACCCTGCCTGGTCTGGGATACTGCAGAGGTATTCAACTGTTACCCTGCCTGGTCTGGGATACTGCAGAGGTATTCAACTGTTACCCTGCCTGGTCTGGGATACTGTAGAGGTAATTAACTGTTACCCTGCCTGGTCTGGGATACTGGGATACTGTAGAGGTATTCAACTGTTACCCTGCCTGGTCTGGGATACTGTAGAGGTATTCAACTGTTACCCTGCCTGGTCTGGGATACTGCAGAGGTATTCAACTGTTACCCTGCCTGGTCTGGGATACTGTAGAGGTATTCAACTGTTACCCTGCCTGGTCTGGGATACTGGGATACTGTAGAGGTATTCAACTGTTACCCTGCCTGGTCTGGGATACTGCAGAGGTATTCAACTGTTACCCTGCCTGGTCTGGGATACTGTAGAGGTATTCAACTGTTACCCTGCCTGGTCTGGGATACTGGGATACTGTAGAGGTATTCAACTGTTACCCTGCCTGGTCTGGGATACTGTAGAGGTATTCAACTGTTACCCTGCCTGGTCTGGGATACTGCAGAGGTATTCAACTGTTACCCTGCCTGGTCTGGGATACTGTAGAGGTATTCAACTGTTACCCTGCCTGGTCTGGGATACTGTAGAGGTATTCAACTGTTACCCTGCCTGGTCTGGGATACTGGGATACTGTAGAGGTATTCAACTGTTACCCTGCCTGGTCTGGGATACTGTAGAGGTATTCAACTGTTACCCTGCCTGGTCTGGGATACTGCAGAGGTATTCAACTGTTACCCTGCCTGGTCTGGGATACTGGGATACTGTAGAGGTATTCAACTGTTACCCTGCGTGGTCTGGGATACTGTAGAGGTATTCAACTGTTACCCTGCCTGGTCTGGGATACTGCAGAGGTATTCAGCTGTTACCCTGCCTGGTCTGGGATACTGCAGAGGTATTCAACTGTTACCCTGCCTGGTCTGGGATACTGTAGAGGTATTCAACTGTTACCCTGCCTGGTCTGGGATACTGTAGAGGTATTCAACTGTTACCCTGCCTGGTCTGGGATACTGGGATACTGTAGAGGTATTCAGCTGTTACCCTGCCTGGTCTGGGATACTGCAGAGGTATTCAACTGTTACCCTGCCTGGTCTGGGATACTGGGATACTGTAGAGGTATTCAACTGTTACCCTGCCTGGTCTGGGATACTGCAGAGGTATTCAGCTGTTACCCTGCCTGGTCTGGGATACTGCAGAGGTATTCAACTGTTACCCTGCCTGGTCTGGGATACTGTAGAGGTATTCAACTGTTACCCTGCCTGGTCTGGGATACTGTAGAGGTATTCAACTGTTACCCTGCCTGGTCTGGGATACTGTAGAGGTATTCAACTGTTACCCTGCCTGGTCTGGGATACTGCAGAGGTATTCAACTGTTACCCTGCCTGGTCTGGGATACTGTAGAGGTATTCAACTGTTACCCTGCCTGGTCTGGGATACTGTAGAAGTATTCAACTGTTACCCTGCCTGGTCTGGGATACTGGGATACTGCAGAGGTATTCAGCTGTTACCCTGCCTTGTCTGGGATACTGCAGAGGTATTCAACTGTTACCCTGCCTGGTCTGGGATACTGTAGAGGTATTCAACTGTTACCCTGCCTGGTCTGGGATACTGTAGAGGTATTCAACTGTTACCCTGCCTGGTCTGGGATACTGTAGAGGTATTCAACTGTTACCCTGCCTGGTCTGGGATACTGCAGAGGTATTCAACTGTTACCCTGCCTGGTCTGGGATACTGTAGAGGTATTCAACTGTTACCCTGCCTGGTCTGGGATACTGTAGAAGTATTCAACTGTTACCCTGCCTGGTCTGGGATACTGGGATACTGCAGAGGTATTCAACTGTTACCCTGCCTGGTCTGGGATACTGCAGAGGTATTCAACTGTTACCCTGCCTGGTCTGGGATACTGGGATACTGTAGAGGTATTCAACTGTTACCCTGCCTGGTCTGGGATACTGTAGAGGTATTCAACTGTTACCCTGCCTGGTCTGGGATACTGTAGAGGTATTCAACTGTTACCCTGCC